>NC_057803.1:25544662-25844662 GCF_018294505.1 Triticum aestivum | reverse complement strand
TGAACTTATTTATCATGAACATAGTCTAAAATCTTTGCAATATGTCTTGTAGATCAAGTGGCCCACGCTAATGTTGCCCTCAACTTCAACGCGTTCCTAGAGAAAACCAAGTTGCAAGATGATGGCAGCAACTACACGGACTGGGTCCGTAACCTGAGGATTATACTCATAGCTGCCAGGAAAGCATATGTCCTTGATGCATCGCTAGGTGAAGCACCTATTTTCCCTGCAGAACAAGACGTTATGAACGCTTGACAAACACGTAGTGATGATTACTCCCTGGTTCAGTGTGGCATGCTTTACAGCTTAGAACCGGGGCTCCAAAAGCGTTTTGAGCAACACGGAGCATATGAGATGTTCCAAGAGCTAAAAATGGTTTTCCAAGCTCACGCCCGGGTTGAGAGATATGAAGTCTCCGACAAGTTGTATAGTTGTAAGATGGAGGAGAATAGTTCTGTCAGCGAGCACATACTCAAAATGTCTGGGCTGCATAACCGCTTGTCTCAGCTGGGAGTTAATCTCCCAGATGATGCGGTCGTTGACAGAATCCTTCAGTCGCTCCCACCTAGCTACAAGAGCTTTGTGATGAACTTCAATATGCAGGGGATGGAAAAGACCATTCCCGAGGTATATTCAATGTTGAAATCATCGGAGGTGGAAGTCAAAAAGGAACATCAAGTGTTGATGGTGAATAAAACCACTAAGTTCAAGAAAGGCAAGGGTAAAAAGAACTTCAAGAAGGATGGCAAGGGAGTTGCCGCGCCCGGTAAGCAAGCTGCCGGGAAGAAGCCAAAGAATGGACCCAAGCCTGAGACTGAGTGTTTTTATTGCGAGGGAAACGGTCACTGGAAGCGGAACTGCCCCAAGTACTTAGCGGAAAAGAAGGCTGGCAATACCAAAGGTATATGTGATATACATGTTATTGATGTGTACCTTACCAGCGCTCGTAGTAGCTCCTGGGTATTTGATACCGGTGCAGTTGCTCATATTTGTAACTCAAAACAGGAACCGCGGAATAAACAGAGACTGGCGAAGGATGAGGTGATGATGCGCGCCGGGAATGGTTCCAAGGTCGATGTGATCGCCGTCGGCACGCTACCTCTGCATTTACCTACGGGATTAGTTTTAAACCTCAATAATTGTTATTTAGTACCAGCTTTGAGCATGAACATTGTATCTGGATCTCGTTTAATGCGAGATGGCTACTCATTTAAATGTGAGAATAATGGTTGTTCTATTTATATCTCACTAGTAGAAAAAGGGTCAAACGTGAAGCACATTAGTGCCGGTTTGTAAAAAAACCGGCACTAATGTGATCAATAGTGCCGGTTCGAATGGCTATGCATTAGTGCCGGTTCGTAATGAACCTTTAGTACTGGTTCGTGCCACAAACCGGTACTAAAGGGGTGGTGGCAGGCTGGCGTCAGGCCAGGGCCCCACGAGCACCTTTAGTGACGGTTTGTGACACAAACCGGTACTAAAGGTCTAACCTATAGTACCGGTTTGTGTCACCAACCGGCACTACAGAGTCTTAACCTATAGTCCCGGTTGAAGACACAAACCGGCACTATAGGGCAATTTTCAAACTCTACCCCCCCGTGTATCGCCATTTTAGTTTTGAAAAAATCAAAAGAAAATGATAAAAACTTCAAAAAATAAAATCCTTCAAGAGGTAGTTATATTACTACATCTACACGTTAGGAAAATTTGAAAACTTAAATTTGGACATGTTTTGCAAAAAGTGTAGGGAAAATGTAAAACGGCTATAACTTTTGCATACGATGTCGGAAAAAAACGTATAATATATCAAAAAATTCAGCACGAAAATCCGCATCCGATGGAGATCGCCTATGGCCTGTTTGCAATTTTTTAGAATCCTCAAATTCCAAAAGGAAAGAAAGATATGGTCAAATTTAAGTTTTTTAAGTTTTTTTGTTAAATCTAGTCAAACTACTAATTCAAGAAGTATTAATGTTACTACATAATTATTCAAGAATATTAGTGTTACTAAATAATTATTTCAATTTTTTGAATTTTGGTCAAATCTGGTCAAACTATGGTCAAACTATGGTCAAACTGTGGTCAAACTATGGTCAAACTTATTCAAGAAATATTAGTATTACTAAATAATTACTGTTTTTTAGAATAATAGTTTCAAACTCAAACAGTGAAATGTGTGACCTAATGCTCAAGCTAAACTCCTGAGGGTTAATAGGATTGACATCTTACTATTGTCTGGAAAACAACAAGTGCAGACTTGGAAACGAAGGAGAATGGAACCCAAAAGTTAAGCGTGCTTGGGCTGGAGTAGTGAGAGGGATGGGTGACCGGTCGGGAAGATAGATGATTTGGAATGAGTGATCCACACTTGAGCAGTTAAGAGAGGTGATTAGAGACTAAATCACCAAATAATTCAGAAAAATTAAAAATCGAAAAAAAATCAATTTTTTTTTCCAAAATTTTCAAAAAAAATTCAAAAAAAACCTTTAGTACCGGTTGGTAACACCAACCGGTACTAAAGGTCCCCCATACCAGGGCATGAGCTCATGCCACGTGATGGCACTTTAGCGCCGGTTCGTGCCGAACCGGTACTAAAAGGGGGGGGGGCTTTAATGCCCACCAATTAGTGCCGGTTATGGAACCGGCACTAAAGGCCCTTACGAACCGGTTTTAAAGCTCCGTTTTCTACTAGTGGAGAGACATGTTTTATGGTCATGCCCCGCTGGTCAATGGTTTATTCTTATTTAATCTCGAACGTGATGTTACACACATTCATAGTGTGAATGCCAAAAGATGTAAGGTTGATAATGATAGTCCCACATACTTGTGGCACTGCCGCCATGGTCACATTGGTGTCAAACGCATGAAGAAACTCCATGCAGATGGACTTTTGGAGTCACTTGATTATGAATCATTTGACACGTGCGAACCATGCCTCATGGGTAAAATGACCAAGACTCCGTTCTCCGGAACAATGGAGCGAGCAACCAACTTATTGGAAATCATACATACTGATGTGTGCGGTCCAATGAGTGGTGAGGCTCGCGGTGGCTATCGTTATGTCCTCACCCTCACTGATGACTTAAGTAGATATGGGTATGTCTACTTAATGAAACACAAGTCTGAAACCTTTGAAAAGTTCAAGGAATTTCAGAGTAAGGTTGAGAATCAACGTGACAGGAAAATCAAGTTTTTACGATCAGATCGTGGGGGGAATATTTGAGTCACGAATTTGGCACGCACTTAAGGAAATGTGGAATAGTTTCACAACTCACGCCGCCTGGAACAACACAGTGTAATGGTGTGTCCGAACATCGTAATCGCACCCTATTGGATATGGTACGATCTATGATGTCTCTTACCGATCTACCGCTATCATTTTGGGGTTATGCTATAGAGACTGCCACATGTACTTTAAATAGGGCTCCGTCGAAATCCACTGAGACGACACCATATGAATTGTGGTTTGGCAAGAAACCAAAGCCGTCGTTTCTGAAAGTTTGGGGATGTGATGCTTATGTCAAGAAACTTCAACCTGAAAAGCTCAAACCCAAATCGGAAAAATGTGTCTTCATAGGATACCCTAAAGAAACTATTGGGTATACCTTCTATGTTAGATCCAAAGGCAAGACCTTTGTTGCCAAGAATGGATCCTTTCTAGAGAAAGAGTTTCTCTCGAAAGAAGTAAGTGGGAGGAAAGTAGAACTTGATGAAGTATTGCCTCTTGAACCGGAGAGTGGCATAGCTCAATAAATTGTTCCTGAGGTGTCTGCACCGACTAGGGAGGAAGTTAATGATGATGATCATGAAACTTCAGATCAAGTTGCTACTGAACTTCGAAGGTCCACAAGGACACGTTCCGCACCATAGTGGTACGACAACCCTGTCCTGGAAATCATGTTGTTAGACAATGGTGAACCTTCGAACTATGAAGAAGCGATGGCGGGCCTAGATTCCGACAAATGGCTAGAAGCCATGAAATCCGAGATAGGATCCATGTATGAAAATGAAGTATGGACTTTGACTGACTTGCCCGATGATCGGCGAGCCATAGAAAATAAATGGATCTTTAAGAAGAAGACAGACGCGGATGGTAATGTGACCATATATAAGGCTCGTCTTGTCGCTAAGGGTTATTGACAAGTTCAAGGGGTTGACTACGATGAGACTTTCTCACCTGTAGCGAAGCTGAAGTCCGTCCGAATCATGTTAGCAATTGTCGCATTCTATGATTATGAGATATGGCAAATGGACGTCAAAACGACATTCCTTAATGTTTCCTTAAGGAAGAATTGTATATGATGCAGCCGCAAGGTTTTGTCGATTCTAAGAATGCTGACAAGGTGTGCAAGCTCCAACGCTCAATCTATGGGCTGGTGCAAGCATCTCGGAGTTGGAACATTCATTTTGATGAGATAATCAAAGCGTTTGGGTTTACGCAGACTTATGGAGAAGCCTGCGTTTACAAGAAAGTGAGTGGGAGCTCTGTAGAATTTCTCATATTGTATGTGGATGACATACTATTGATGGGAAATGGTATAGAATTCTTGGAAAGCATAAAGGCCTACTTGAACAAGTGTTTTTCAATGAAGGACCTTGGAGAAGCTGCTTATATATTAGGCATCAAGATCTATAGAGATAGATCGAGACGCCTCATTGGTCTTTCGCAAAGTACGTACCTTGACAAGATATTGAAGAAGTTCAATATGGATCAGTCCAAGAAGGGGTTCTTGCTTGTATTGCAAGGTATGCGATTAAGCACGGCTCAATGCCCGACCACGGCAGAAGATAGAGAAAAGATGAGTGTCGTCCCCTATGCCTCGACCATAGGGTCTATCATGTATGCCATGCTGTGTACCAGACCTGATGTAAACCTTGCCGTAAGTTTGGTAGGAAGGTACCAAAGTAATCCCGGCATGGAACACTGGACAGCGGTCAAGAATATCCTGAAGTACCTGAAAAGGACTAAGGATATGTTTCTCGTCTATGGAGGTGACGAAGAGCTCGTCGTAAAGGGTTACGTCGATGCTAGCTTCGACACAGATCTGGATGACTCTAAGTCACAAATCGGATATGTGTATATTTTGAATGGTGGGGCAGTCAGCTGGTGCAGTTGCAAGCAAAGCGTCGTGGCGGGATCTACGTGTGAAGAGGAGTACATGGCAGCCTCGGAGGCAGCACAAGAAGCAATCTAGGTGAAGGAGTTCATTACCGACCTAGGAGTTATTCCCAATGGGTCGGGCCTGATGACTCTCTTCTGTGACAACACTGGAGCTATTGCCCTTGGCAAGGAGCCCAGGTTTCACAGGAAGACCAGGCATATCAAGCGTCGCTTCAACTCCATTCGTGAAAATGTTCAAAATGGAGACGTAGATATTTGTAAAGTGCATACAGACCTGAATGTCACAGATCCGTTGACTAAACCTCTTCCTCGAGCAAAACATGATCAACACCAGAACTCTATGGGTGTTCGATTCATCACAATGTAACTAGATTATTGACTCTAGTGCAAGTGGGAGACTGTTGGAAATATGCCCTAGAGGCAATAATAAAATGGTTATTATTATATTTCCTTGTTCATGATAATTATCTATTGTTCATGCTATAATTGTGTTATCCGGAAATCGTAATACATGTGTGAATATATAGACCACAACATGTCCCTAGTGAGCCTCTAGTTGACTAGCTCGTTGATCGACAGATAGTCATGGTTTCCTGACTATGGACATTAGATGTCATTGATAACGGGATCACATCAGTAGAAGAATGATGTGATGGACAAGACCCAATCCTAAGCATAGCACAAGATCGTGTAGTTCATCTGCTAGAGCTTTTCTAATGTCAAGTATCTTTTCCTTAGACCATGAGATTGTGCAACCTCCGGATACTGTAGGAATACTTTGGGTGTGATAAACGTCACAACGTAACTGGGTGACTATAAAGGTGCACTACGGGTATCTCCGAAAGTGTCTGTTGGGTTGGCATGGATCGAGACTGGGATTTGTCACTCCGCATGACGGAGAGGTATCTCCGGGCCCACTCGGTAAAACATCATCGTAATGAGCTCAATGTGACTAAGGGTTGGTCACGGGATGATGTGTTACCGAATGAGTAAAGTGACTTGCCGGTAACGAGATTGAACGAGATATTAGAATACCGACGATCGAATCTCGGGCAAGTAACGTACCGATTGACAAAGGGAATTGAATACGAGATTGATTGAATCCCCAACTTCGTGGTTCATCCGATGAGATCATCGTGGAATATGTGGGAGCCAACATGGGTATCCAGATCCCGCTGTTGGTTATTGGCCGGAGAGTTGTCTCGGTCATGTCTGCATGGTTCCCGAACCCGTAGGGTCGACACACTTAAGGTTCAGTGACGCTAGAGTTGTAGAGATATTAGTATGCGGTAACCCGAAAGTTGTTCGGAGTCCCGGATGAGATCCCGGACGTCATGAGGAGTTCCGGAATGGTCCGGAGGTAAAGATTTATATATAGGAAGTCTAGTTTTGGCCACCGGGAAAGTTTCGGGGGTCACCGGTATTGTACCGGGACCACCGGAAGGGTCTCGGGGGTCCACCGGGTGGGGCCAACTATCCCGGAGGGCCTCATGGGCTGAAGTGGGAAGGGAACCAGCCCCTCGTGGGCTGGTGCGCCCCCCTTGGGCCTCCCTTGCCCCTAGGGTTGGAAACCCTAAGGGGGTGGGGGCGCCTCCACCTGCCTTGGGGGCTAAGCCACCCCTAGGCCGCCGCCCCCTCCCCTTAGATGGGATCTGTAGGGGCCGGCGCCCCCCCAGGCCCCCTATATATAGTGGAGGGGAGGGAGGGCAGCCGCACCCAAGTACCTGGCGCCTCCCTCCCTCCCGTGACACCTCCTCCTCCCCGCTTGCGCTTGGCGAAGCCTTGCCGGGATCCCGCTACTTCCACCACCACGCCGTCGTGCTGCTAGATCTCCATCAAACTCTCCTTCGCTTGCTGGATCAAGAAGGAGGAGACGTCTCTCCCAACCGTACGTGTGTTGAACACGGAGGCGCCGTCTGTTCGGCGCTCGGTCATCGGTGATTTGGATCATGACGAGTACGACTCCATCAACCCCGTTCTCTTGAACGCTTCCGCCCGCGATCTACAAGGGTATGTAGATGCACTCCCCTTCCCTTGTTGCTAGATGACTGCATAGATTGATCTTGGTGAAGCGTAGAAAATTTTAAAATTCTGCTACGTACTCCAACACGGCCGACTTCCTCAATCTGCCGGCTTATGATGCCGCCCACCTGCCGAGCCCCGGGCGAGCTGGGGCTACAAACCGAAGCCGGTGTCGGCAGACGGCGCTGCCGCCATCTAACGGCTCCGGGAGCTGATCAACACCGAAGGCCTCTGGGCGTCAGACTTGCTGGTCGCCTTCATCGAGCGCTGGGTTCTCCCGCTCCAAAGCCGGCCGCACCTGATCAGCCGGATGAGCGGGCACCGCGACCCATGCCGGCTGAGCACCAAGGAGATGCCGGCCACCGAATTCGCAAACTTGTTGAACGAGATCACTGGCCTCAGGCTGGAGGGGTCTTGGAGTTTCGGCAAGCGGCCATATTCTCGCGCCGACCCGCCGCCTGCGGTAAGTTTGCCAATTCTCTCTTTGTGATACTTGCCTTAGTCTTGATCAGTCAGCCTCCCATTGTTTGAAATAGATCTATATGTCGAACACGACGGCCGCCCTCGTAGGGACGGGTGGTGACTACCAGCCGGACCGGGCGGTGAGCGACGTGGACGACCCCGACTTGGGGGGCGGCCGCCTTGGAGAAAATCAAACGGAGGACACCACGAGGCAGGCAGCTCCGAAGAAGGCTTCTTAGAGAACTGGCCCGATGATGATGAAGACGAAGAAGAGCCGCGCCCTGCGCGAGGTGCTGGCTGATACGTCTCCAATGTATCTATAATTTTTGATTGTTCCATGCTATTATATTATCAACCTTGGATGTTTTATATGCATTTATATGCTATTTTATATGATTTTTGGGACTAACCTATAACCTAGAGCCCAGTGCCAGTTTCTGTGTTTTCCTTGTTTTAGAGTATCGCAGAAAAGGAAAATCAAACGGAGTCCAATTGACCTGAAACTTCACAGAACTTATTTTTGGAACGAAAGCAACCCGGGAGACTTGGAGTCCACGTCAAGAAAGCAACGAGGAAGCCACGAGGCAGGGGGGGCGCTCCCACCCCCTGGGCGCGCCCTCCACCCTCTTGGGCCCCTCGTGGCTCCCCTGACGTACTTCTTCCTCCTATATATCTCCATATACCCTAAAACGATCGGGGAGCACAATAGATCGGGAGTTCCGCCGCCATAAGCCTCCGTAGCCACCGAAAACCAATCTAGACCCGTTCTAGCACCCTGCCGGAGGGGGCAATCCCTCTCCGGTGGCCATCTTCATCATCCCGGTGCTCTCCATGACGAGGAGGGAGTAGTTCTCCCTCGGGGCTGAGGGTATGTACCAGTAGCTATGTGTTTGATCTCTCTCTCTCTCTCTCTCTCTCTCTCTCGTGTTCTTGAGGTGATACGATCTTGATGTATCGTGAACTTTGCTATTATAGTTGGATCCTATGATGTTTCTTCCCCCCTCTACTCTCTTGTAATGGATTGAGTTTCCCCTTTGAAGTTATCTTATCGGATTGAGTCTTTAAAGATTTGAGAACACTTGATGTATGTCTTGCCGTGCGTATCTATGGTGACAATGGGATATCACATGATTCACTTGATGTATGCTTTGGTGATCAACTTACGGGTTCCGCTCATGAACCTATGCATAGGGGTTGGCACACTTTTTCGTCGTGATTCTCCGGTAGAAATTTTGGGGCACTCTTTGAGGTTCTATGTGTTGGTTGAATAGATGAATCTTAGATTGTGTGATGCATATCATATAATCATACCCACAGATACTTGAGGTGACATTGGAGTATCTAGGTAACATTAGGGTTTTGGTTGATTTGTGTCTTAAGGTGTTATTCTAGTACGGACTCTAGGGCTGTTTGTGACACTTATAGGAATAGCCCAACGGATTGATTGGAAAGAATAACTTTGAGGTGGTTTCGTACCCTACCATAATCTCTTCGTTTGTTCTCTGCTATTAGTGACTTTGGAGTGACTCTTTGTTGCATGTTGAGGGATAGTTATGTGATCCAATTATGTTATTATTGTTGAGAGGACTTGCACTAGTGAAAGTATGAACCCTAGGCCTTGTTTCCTAGCATTGCAATACCGTTTTAGCTCACTTTTATCATTAGTTACCTTGCTGTTTTTATATTTTCAGATTACAAAAACCATTATCTACTATCCATATACCACTTGTATCACCATCTCTTCGCCGAACTAGTGCACCTATACAATTTACCATTGTATTGGGTGTGTTGGGGACACAAGAGACTCTTTGTTATTTGGTTGCAGGGTTGCTTGAGAGAGACCATCTTCATCCTACGCCTCCTACAGATTGATAAACCTTAGGTCATCCACTTGAGGGAAATTTGCTACTGTCCTACAAACCTCTGCACTTGGAGGCCCAACAACATCTACAAGAAGAAGGTTGTGTAGTAGACATCAAGCTCTTTTCTGGCGCCGTTGTCGGGGAGGTTAGCACTTGAAGGTATATCTTTAGATCTTGCAATCGAGTCTTTTAGTTTCTTGTTTTAGCACTAGTTTAGTTTATAAAAGAAAACTACAAAAATATGGAATTGAGTTCGTGTCATACTCTTCATCTTTTTAATATCTTTCGTGAGTATAATGGAAAGGAAAATTGTGCTCAAGTGCTAGAGTAAGAAGTCTATAAAATGTTTGGCACTAAATCTTTGAATGATGAGCATGATTGCAATGTTGTTAGTACGAATTCTTTGAATATCCATGATACTAATGATGATTGTACTAGTTATGATGTCTCCTATAAACATGTCAATTTTTGTGGAGTACATTGGGTTTGTAAGTACACACCAAATAGGGAAGATAGATATTGCAAGAGGCATAAGTACTTAGAAACTAAATTGTTGTAAGAAAGGCTAGATGAATGTGCTGAAAATTTAAATTATCTTGGCCATACTTGTGAGCTTTGCAATGAACATGATCATTTCAACACCCAATGCAAATTGTTTCATGATCGTATCGTGTCCAAAAATTGTGATGACTTGATTTCCCTTGCACATCATAATGAACTTAGTTTGCTCTTGGGTTATGAAGAAATGAAACGTATAACTAAGGATATTCCAAAATTTGCCCTTGATAGAGTTCTTCACTTTGATCTAGAGGAAATTTATATGTATTGTGCGGTGAATTGTATTGAAAATCCTTATATTGCCAACTACATAAAGAAAAGAAAACAAATAGAAGATGAAGAGAATACTAATGAAAGGGAAGAGACTTCCCAATATCCTCCTATTATTTCTTATGATGAATCAGGTAACGAGGAGGAGCCTCCTATTCAACCAATCTCATTAATAAGGAGCTCCAAAAATAGGATTGAACCCACACATGATGTGGTGAAGAAGAAAAGAAAAGGAAGAGAGGTAAAAAATATATATCCCCCAAATAATGCTGCTCCTATTACTATTGTGCCTCTTGAAAATATAATTGTGGAAGATAATGATACTTCTTATGATCTTGAAAATCTTTTTGTCACTTGCTTGGAAGAATATGATAATTGCTATACTATTGGTGCTATTCATACTATTAATGATGAGAGTGATTATGCTTATGATATGAAAAGGCCCAAGCTTGGGGATGCTAAGTTTGATGAAGATGATGTTTTTGAGAATATATTTTCTGCAATTAATGTTTGTCCCAAGCTTGGGGATGCTACGTTTAATGAAGATGATATTTTTAGTCTCCCAAGTTTTGATATGCAAATTTATAATGATGATAGCATGCCTCCTACTTATGATGATTATTGTGATGATACTTATGCTATAAAAAGTAGTGATTATATTCATAAAACTTGTCATGATTATGATTACCCCTTTTATGAACATTACTCTTTTAATGTGGAAACAATTTATAGTATTCAAGTTTCTTATGATACTCCCACTATTCTGAATGAGAAGAATTTTGCTTATGTGAGAGTAATAAAATTTCTATGCTTGTAGATCATGAAAACAATGCTTTAGCTTCTGGTTATATTGTTGAATTCATTCATGATGCTACTGAAAATTATTATGAGGGAGGAATATATACTTGTAGGAATTGCAATAATATCAAGTTTCCTCCCTATGTGCTTAAAATTTTGGAGTTATGCTTGTTTTACCTTCCTATGCAAGTTGATTCTTGTTCCCACAAGTTGTTTGCTCACAAAATCCCTATGCATAGGAAGTGGGTTAGACTTAAATGTGCTAGTCATATTCTTCATGATGCTCTCTTTATTTTACAATTCTTATCTTTTATGTGAGCATCGTTGAAATCATCATGCCTAGCTAGGGGCATTAAACGATAGCGCTTGTTGGGAGGCAACCCAATTTTATTTTTGTTCCTTGCTTTTTGCTCCTATTTAGTAATAAATAATTTATCTAGCCTCTGTTATGATTGAGTTTTTATATTTTAATTAGTCTTTGTGCCAAGTAGAACCGTTGGGAAGACTTGGGGAAAGTCTTGCTGATCATGCTGTAAAAAACAGAAACTTTAGCGCTCACGAGAATTGCTGCCATCTTTATTTGGAATGTGCCATTTAGTTAATTCTTTTTGCAGATGATTAATAGAGAAATTCCTCAGGTCCATCAGTTTATTTCAGAATTTTATGAATTCCAGAAGTATACGTTTGATCCAGATTACTACAGACTGTTCTGTTTTTGACAGATTCTGTTTTTCATGTGTTGTTTACTTATTTTGATGAATATATGGCTAGTAAAATAGTTTATAAACCATAGAGAAGTTGGAATAAAGTAGGTTTAACACCAATATAAATAAATAATGAGTTCATTACATTACCTTGAAGTGGTGATTTATTTTCTTACACTAATGGAGCTTACGAGTTTTCTGTTAAGTTTTGTGTTGTGAAGTTTTCAAGTTTTGGGTAAGTATTCGATGGACTATGGAATAAGGAGTGGCAAGAGCCTAATATTGGGGATGCCCAAGGCACCCCAAGGTAATATTCAAGGATATCCAGGAGCCTAAGCTTGGGGATGCCCCGGAAGGCATCCCCTCTTCCGTCTTCGTTCATCGGTAACTTTACTTGGAGCTATATTTTTATTCACCACATGATATGTGTTTTGCTTGGAGCATCAATTTATTTTGTTTTGCTTGCTGTTTGAATAAAGTATCAAGATCTGAAATCCTTAAATGTTATAGAGTCTTCACATAGCTAAATAATTATTCAACTACTCATTGATCTTCACTTATATCTTTTGGAGTAGTTTGTCATTTGCTCTAGTGCTTCACTTATATCTTTTTAGAGCACGGTGGTGGTTTTATTTTATAGAAATAGATGAACTCTCATGCTTCACTTATATTATTTTGAGAGTCCTAAACAGCATGGTAATTTGCTTTGGTTATGAATTTAGTCCTAATATGATGGGCATCCAAGAGGGATATAATAAAAAATTTCATATAAAGTGCATTGAATACTATGAGAAGTTTGATACTTGATGATTGTTTTGAGATATGAGGATGGTAATATTAGAGTCATGCTAGTTGAGTAGTTGTGAATTTGAGAGATACTTGTGTTAAAGTTTGTGATTCCCGTAGCATGCACGTATGGTGAACCGTTATGTGATGAAGTCGGAGCATGATTTATTTATTGATTGTCTTCCTTATGAGTGGCAGTCGGGGATGAGCGATGGTCTTTTCCTACCAATTTATCCTCCTAGGAGCATGCGTGTAGTACTTTGTTTCGATAACTAATAGATTTTGCAATAAGTATGTGAGTTCTTTATGACTAATGTTGAGTCCATGGATTATACGCACTTTTCTCACCCTTCCACCTTTGCTAGCCTATCTAATACCGCGCACTTTCCGCCGGTATCATAAACCCACCATTTACCTTCCTCAAAACAGCCACCATACCTACCTATTATGGCATTTCCATAGCCATTCCGAGATATATTGCCATGCAACTTTCCACTGTTCCGTTTATTATGACACGCTCCATCATTGTCATATTGCTATGCATGATCATGTAGTTGACATCGTATTTGTGGCAAAGCCACCGTTCATAACTCTTTCATACATGTCACTCATGCATCATTGCACATCCTGGTACACCGCCGGAGGCATTCACATAGAGTCATATTTTTTTCTAAGTATCGAGTTGTAATTCTTGAGTTGTAAGAAAATAAAAGTGTGATGATCATCATTATTAGAGCATTGTCCCAGTGAGGAAAGGATGATGGAGACTATGTTTCCCCCACAAGTCGGGATGAGACTCCGGACGAAAATAAATAAATAAAAGAGGCCAAAGAAGCCCAAATAAAAGAAAAAAAGAGAAAAAAAGAGGCCAAAAAAAGAGAAGGCCCCAAATATATATATATATATATATAAATATAATGAGAGAAAAAGAGAGAAGGGGCAATGCTACTATCCTTTTACCACACTTGTGCTTGAAAGTAGCATCATTATCTTCATGATAGAGAGTCTCCTATGTTGTCACTTTCATATACTAGTGGGAATCTTTCATTATAGAACTTAGCTTGTATATTCCAATGATGGGCTTCCTCAAAACACCCTAGGTCTTCGTGAGCAAGCGAGTTGGATGCACACCCACTAGTTTCTTTTGTTGAGCTTTCTTACATTGATAGCTCTAGTGCATCCATTGCATGGCAATCCCTACTCACTCACATTGATATCTATTGATGGGCATCTCCATAGCCTGTTGATACGCCTAGTTGATGTGAGACTATCTTCTCCTTTTTGTCTTCTCCACAACCACCATTCTATTCCACCTATAGTGCTATATCCATGGCTCACGCTCATGTATTGCGTGAAGATTGAAAAAGTTTTGAAAAAGTTAGAGAATGAAACAATTGCTTGGCTTGTCGTCAGGGTTGTGCATGATTTAAATACTTTGTGTGGTGAAGATAGAGCATAGCCAGACTATATGATTTTGTAGGGATAGCTTTCTTTGGCCATGTTATTTTGAGAAGACATAGTTTCTTTGTTAGTATGCTTGAAGTATTATTATTCTTATGTCAATATTAAAATTTTGTATTGAATCTTATGGACCTGAATATTCTTTCTACAATAAAGAGAAATACATGATGAATATGTTAGGTAGCATTCCACATCAAAAATTCTGTTTTTATCATTTACCTACTCGAGGACGAGCAGGAATTAAGCTTGGGGATGCTGATATGTCTCCAATGTATCTATAATTTTTGATTGTTCCATGCTATTATATTATCAACCTTGGATGTTTTATATGCATTTATATGATTTTTGGACTAACCTATTAACCCAGAGCCCAGTGCCAGTTTTCTGTTTTTTCCTTGTTTTAGAGTATCACAGAAAAGGAAAATCAAACGGAGTCCAATTGACCTGAAACTTCACGAACTTATTTTTGGAACGGAAGCAACCCGGGAGACTTGGAATCCACATCAAGAAAGCAACGAGGAAGCAAACGAGAACCATCCCCTTTGCACGCTCCGAAGGTATAATAGCCGAGACGACCGCCCGTGAACTAATGCATGTGTGATGTCTGAGATGCTCATGTTTGCACCATGTCCATTTTGGCACTCGCTTCCTTGTCGCCAACTCGTGGGACACCCGGTATCCGGGAGCGCCCCACCATCTTTTGCACGCATCCGCACACTTCTCCTTTGCATCGGTATCTCAATCGAGGAACCGGAACGTTGCCGTGGCACCCCTTCTCATTTCCGCCATGATGACAAATGCTTCTTAATATGCTCGTATCAACATTTTCATAAATATGGCATAAACGTGCATGTCATCTGCATCATGATAACAACTTCAAGTATGTTTAAATTGTTGTTTGCATTAAATTACTAATGCATATGGGGATTTACCGGATTTGTTGTTTGTTATATCCGGCCCCATTTAAATTGTTTAGATTGTATAGTTTTGTTATGTATCATCTCTTGACATGCTTAACAACATCTAATATTGTTGGGTTTCATAACCGAGAGAGAACTAAATAATTGATGTGGTGTTCCTCAATATGCAACTCATTGCATATTGAGCTCCATTTAATTTGTAGGATTGCTCGTGCACTTTGACATGCCATGCTTCATTAAAACGGACATGCATCATACTTGTTTGTGCATCATGCCATGTTATGCTTGGTTGTTTACTATGTTGTTTGCTTCTTTCTGGTGCTGATTCTTCGGGCTAGTTCCGATAACATCGTGTTGTGAGGATTCGTTCGACTACGTCCGTTTGTCTTCTTCATGGACTCGTTCTTCTTCCTTGTGGGATTTCAGGCAAGATGACCATACCCTCGAAATCACTTCTATCTTTGCTTGCTAGTTGCTCGCTCTATTGCTATGCCTATGCCGCTATACCTACCACATGCCTTATCATGCCTCCCATATTGCCATGTCAAGCCTCTAACCCACCTTGTCCTAGCAAACCATTGTTTGGCTATGTTACCGCTTTTGCTCAGCCCCTCTTATAGCGTTGCTAGTTGCAGGTGAAGATTGGAGATTTGTTCCTTGTTGGAACACGTTTATTGTTGGGATATCACAATATCTCTTATTTAATTAATGCACCTATATACTTGGTAAAGGGTGGAAGGCTTGGCCTTATGCCTGGTGTTTTGTTCCACTTTTGCTGCCCTAGTTTCTGTCATACCGGTGTTATGTTCCTTGATTTTGTGTTCCTTACGCGGTTGGGTGATAATGGGAACCCCTTGACAGTTCGCTTTGAATAAAACTCCTCCAGCAAGGCCCAACCTTGGTTTCACCATTTGCCACCTAGCCTTTTCTTTCCCTTGGGTCGGCCAAACCAAGGGTCATCTTTATTTAACCCCCCCGGGCCAGTGCTACTCTAAGTGTTGGTCCAACTGAGCGATGTTCGGGGCTACCAGGGGCAACTCTAGGATGGCCTACCCTGACGTCTTGCTCATTCGGTGTGCCCTGAGAACGAGATATGTGCAGCTCCTATCGGGATTTGTCGACACATCTGGGTGGCTTTGCTGGTCTTGTTTTACCATTGTTGAGATGTCTTGTAACCGGGATTTCGAGTCTGATCGGGTTGTCTTGGGAGAAGGAATATCCTTCGTTGACCATGAGAGCTTGTGATGGGCTAAGTTGGGACACCCTTGCAGGGATTTTGAACTTTCGAAAGCTGTGCCCGCGGTTATGGCAGATGGGAATTTGTTAATGTCCGGTTGTAGAAAACCTGAAACTTAACTTAATTAAAATGCACCAACCGCGTGTGTAGCCATGATGGTCTCTTCTCGGCGGAGTCTGGGAAGTGAACACGGTGTTGGAGTTATGCTTGATGTAGGTTGCTCTAGGATCACTTCTTGATCATAGATTCTCGACCGTGCTTTTGCCTTCTCTTCTCGCTCTCATTTGTATATGTTAGCCACCAAATATGCTAGTTGCTTGCTGCAGCTCCACCTCATACCTTTTGCCCTACCTATAAGCTTAAATAGTCTTGATCGCGAGGGTGTGAGATTGCTGAGTCCCCGTGACTCACAGATACTTCCAAAACCAGCTTGCAGGTGCCGTTGAACCGTGCAGGTGACGCAACCAAGCTCAAGGAGGAGCTCGATGAAGATTGTGTTCGCTATGTTGTTCCGTTTCCATTTGATCAGTAGTGGAGCCCAGTCGGGACAATCGGGGATCTGTGTAGCATTTGGGGTAGTCTTCTTTTATTTTGGTTCCATAGTCGGACCTTGTGTGTGTATCTGGATGTTGTAATGCTTTATTCATGTAATTGTGTGAAGTGGCGATTGTAAGCCAACCATGTATCTTTTCCCTTATGTATTACATGGGTTGTGTGAAGATTACCTCACTTGCGACATTGCTTTCAATGCGGTTATGCCTCTAAGTCGTGCTTCGACACATGGGAGATATAGTCGCATCGAGGGCGTGACAAGTTGGTATCAGAGCCTTCCCCGACCTTAGGAGCCCCCTGCTTGATCGAATCGTTGGCGTTGTTGAGTCTAGAAAAATGTTTTGAGTCTTTTAGGAATTATATATTGGAGAGTTAGGAATTCTTTTTACTCCTCAGTTCCTTCGTCGCTCTGGTGAGGTATCCCGACGTAGAGTTTTGACTCTTCTCTTCTCAAATTTCACTAAAAAAAATTTAGGATCATGCGGGTATCTTGGAATCGTTCTAATGGTTTTGTGACGAGAACATTGTTCTTGGTGCCTCCTGACATTTAGGGGTTGTGGCAGTGTCCCGGGGAGTTGAGCTCCGAGGTGTTGTCGTCACAATTTTATTGTTGCAGTTCTGGAATACCTAAGTTTCGCCGACATCGAAAATCTCTTTTATGCAGTTGTTGGTGAGATAACCTCGACGCCACTCAGTACTGGGGCGGGAGTTCGGGAGTATTGCCATAAGTCATATAACAGATGCTTTTCGAAGGTTGAGGTAAACGATTTCTGAAGGTTTCTTGGTTATGTGTTGAAGGATGGATACAGCTGGATGTAAGATTTGCTAGTTTTGGGTGAGATATTATGCTTCCCCTGTATCCCCAAAACCTGATTGCATAGCCGGGAGAGTTTCGGGAGTTTATAAGTGGGAATTCAAGTAGCTCTTAGGATATCTTTCCGACAGATGTATGATATGAAATTGGGGTTCGACGTCTAGTGGTTCGCCTATTCACGATTGGTTTTACAGTGTTCTCATTACAGTGGTCTCATTGTGTCTTAAAGAGTCCTTGGCTATGCCGAGTCGGGGATGCTTCGTATGTCATGTGCACTGCCTTATACATGATGGTGCTGTACGATCGAGCCCGTGTAGGCCCCACCACGAAAACTTCGGACGAAATCTCTATCAAATGTTTGTTCCGGCTTATGTTGCAAGCCAATCCTTTGTTTTGTTAGGAGTTGTGGTATTCGAGTTGCTTCGAAGTCAAGTGTTGATTCCATACCTTTCCTAAATGGTGTTCTCATACTCCGATGTGAATACCAATCCTTCATGATAATCGGGATTGTCATGTCAATCCTTTTCAATCGGTGTGTTTCTCTTCAAGCAGATCCGTTCATTTTCAACATCCGCAAGATTCAATCTCAGCTTTCTCAACGGTGTTCGTTTCATCCATCCCAAGTTGCCTTTGTTGTCCCTCCCTCCCACCCTTTTTCTTCGAGGACTCGGATTTCTAAATCAACTATCCATTTTATTCATGTGAAGCCTCTTCATCCTTTTCTTTCAAGTTTTGATCTGGTGATTTATCGTGCAGTTGCTAAGGAAGCTTCAAGTTCATCATTATTCGTTCTCTTTCTTCTTCGGTGGCTCCAACTCAAGCCTTTCAGGGTTGATCATATCCTTTTCCTTGTTTCAAATGCCTTCTCATGACCGGTGCACCTCATAGTCATCCACTCCTCACTATTCAATTGTTTCGGTGTGCTGAAGATATCTCGAAGATTCGTATTTCCACTCTGCATTCGTTCAAGATCTTTCGAGGATGTTCTCTCATTCAAGCCTTTTATTTCAACCGGCGCAATCTCTCTCTTTAAATCATTCTACGGTGTTTCTTTTGAGTGGGCCCTAACCCACAGGTCTTTTCCCAGGATCTTACCTGACTCTTCTAATTTTCCTAGAGCTATCCTAAATTCTTTTCAAAGTTTGATGTAAGAATGAATCATCATCAGTCATATGTCTTTCCCCAAGATCTTTCAAATTCTTTTCATCATTGGCTCAACCTTTTCCATTCTTCATTCCGGAGTGACTCAACAATTCATGGTGGTGTTTATCATCGTCGTTCTCAACACTTGGAGACCGAAGAAGTGTTTCCTCTATATCCTGGTCCATTCTATTCAAGATTCGTGATTCTAGCTTGTTGCTATACTCTCATAATTGTTTTTGATTGTGAGAATTCTTTTCACCCTTCCAGAGTAATTCAGGAGTCTTTTCAGTTTGATTCTCCGGAGGCCATCATCTCATAATTATTCATTCTAGCTTTCAGCTCTCGTTCTCTAATTCTTACCGGTGATTCATCCCTTTACTTCTTTTTTTTTCAATTCTTATGGTGGTTCTTCCAAGATTCTTCTTCCTTCGTTTATCATATCAATTTATTCATTCATGCCTTCCAAATTCTACCGGTGGATCGTTGAAGTCTTTTCTCAAGTTTACGCTATATCTCTCTTAATCCTTTCTACAAGAATAAGTAGTATGCCAAATCCGTTGCTTGTCATCAATCTAACTGGTGAAGGATAAGCATAATGTAATTCTTATTCTTGTTTCATCGAGTTAACTCAATTCCTTATTCCGGAGTTTTTTTCAAATTCTCGGTTTCAATTGTTTCATCTTTCTTTTCCGGAGTTCTGAGGTTTTCCATTTTATATTGTCGTGAAGATCCATCTAATCATTGCAAGTCTTCACCTTGTGTTTTCAACTTCTCTTTCATTTCGATTGGTCATTTCTTTTGTTACCGGAGTTCTTCATGGAGGCTCTACATGATGGGTCATCAAGGATTTAATTCCTTCACGAAGTGTTCTTTGAGAGTCTTTTCAAAGGAGCTCAAGCATTCTTCAGCTTGCATCCCAAAGTCCAATTCGTTATATCTTATCTTTTGAGGTGGTGTTATGTCATTGTTGATAATTTTCCCTTCGTGTTTCATGGATCACAAGTTTTTTTCAAGGGTGACATATTTAAATCCATCATCTTCTCTTCTCTCAAGCCATCTTTTCAACCCATCAATTTCTTCGAGCATGAGCTCTTCTCAATCCATCAACATTGTCGTTGGAGTTATACTGGGTTATATTTCACCTAAAGCTTTCCCTAAGGATTGTTGCTATTTATGGTGCTTATAAACGACCCTATTTCTTCATTTATCCTCCTGGCGAAATAAGCTTCTCATCTCCTTGTTCTTATCAATCCAATCTATTGGTTCCGTTAGTGGCAGAATTTCACCTCATAGTTTTGGGATGTTTTCCATAAGCCCACTACAAGTTGATTCGTTTCGTTGTTGATAACCCAACAACTCTGTTCTACCTTTTTGTTGTAAGCGTGCTCTACCAAGATCTTGTTTTCTCCTCCGTTCATTCCATTCCATTCTCTCTTTTCTTCCGGAGGCTTTGTGATGTTGCTCTTTTCAATCATCATCTTGAGTGTTGAGGATTGTGTTTCTTTTCGTGCTTATCCATTTAACCGGAGTGTTGTGCTCTCTGCTCAAGTTCTCTCATCTTATCAAGTCTTGCATCACTTTTCAACCGGAGTGCTGCCCGAGTTGTTCTTCCTTGTTCCTCTTTGCTAACAGAGTGTTTTCAACTTCGTTCATCTCCGTTGTATTCTTTTCTCGAAATGGCTTAACCTTTTCAAGGTTCTTTGGTTTCACTCATTGGTCAAAGAAGCAACTTAGTTTTACCTCTTCTCTTCTTCTTCCGTTTTCCCTCCGGTGCCATTCTAGATCTCGGGACGAGATCCTCTCGTAGTGATGGAGTGTTGTAATGCCCCAAGACCGGAGCTTCAGGTGCCTTCCATGATTTCTGGCTTTCGTCGTGTGATTTGTTTGGTCCGTTGCATTTCATCTTTGCATCATGTGCATTGCATCATGTCATCTTGCACCCTCTTTTTAAAACTCAACTAAATAAATGGCATGGATCTTTGATCCATTTAAATCGAGGAAATCCACATGGTGAGTTCTCTTTATAACATATCCTCCTAATATTTAGGGAGCTATTATAAAATATTCCATTAAGTCGAAATCACCCATAACACAATTGCACTACACTTCAACTCTTCCCTTACCCGACTCATCCTCCTACCCTTCCGTTTCGACCTTTTAAGTTAAATTGTAAATTGGATTTGCAATTTTACTTTCTCCATTAATGTTCCAAATCTGCCCATAAATCACATCTATTGTGTAGGGTCACCTCCTATAATTTCAACCCATTTGGAGTTCATTTGAATGGGTTTCGAAATTAAAACTTGCCGAGTTAAATCCAACGCGTGTGGATTTTTCTTCCTCTAAAAATCCTCAGGCCATTTTTATCAAATTCCCCGTATTTTTGCGAGTCCGGGAAATTTATCCGCGTACTCAAATTCTTTCCCTAACCTCCCTTTTTCCTTTTCTTCTCCTTAATTGTTTTCTGCTAAAAATAAGAGAGAGAGAGGAGTTCAACCGAGGACTCCTGGCCTTTTCCCCTCCCCACCTATTTGGCCCAAGGCCAGCCGCCAGCCTCCCGCAACCCTTTCGCACCGAGGCCGGCCTGCTAGGCCCAGCAGAGCCCGATCCATCCGAAACCTATCTCTCTCCCCTCGACCGCTCGTTCCCTCGTCCTCCCTCCGCCGCCACACACGCCTCGCGCACTATTCCCTCGCTCCCACACGCATCGCCAGGGAGAGGTGCTCCCCAGCATGCGCGAGCCCCACGCCCCCGCCTCCTTCTCCCACCAGCACCGTCGTCCTTCGCCTCCTCCGCCCGCTGGCCGCACCTCAACTCCTCTCGTGCGCCTCCATGTCGCGCAGCCAAGCTGGCCTCCTGCTCCGACACGGTTGTGCCGCAGCGCGTCCTCCATTGCCGGCGTGAAGCCTCGTCTAAGGCCGCCCTCCTCTTACCGTGCCCATCGCCCGCCATGGCCTCCTGTTAGGGGCCAGAGGAGCCGCGTCGCGCATCTCCGGCCGCTCCCCTGCAGCTCCTCCTCCACCTGTGCTGGTAGCATCGTCCTCCGTGCCCTGCTGCAGCTGCTCTGTCCACGCGTCGCCACGGTCCTCCCCGTCGCCGGCCAAGTCCTACAGCCGTCGTACTTCGCCGTCGCGCCGGGCCCCTGGACCTCCGCTACGAGCCTCGTCGCCCCTGCTTCATGCCAAGTCCCTGCAACCGGCGCCGAGGTCCAGCGAGCCCCTGCTCCTTCCCTTGTTGCCCGCAAGACCGAGGCTGACCGGCCTTCTTCGTTGACTGCCAAAAACCTAGATGTGGTGCTGTTTTCGGTTGGCTCTTCCCAAACCTCAGTAGACCCGGGGTCACACTTCACTTACCGTCGTTGTTCTGTTACATCTTCGTGAAGTTGGAGACAGCCAAGTACATGGACGCACCAAGTTCCGCTTCGTACGTGTACGACTATACCAGGTGATGCACAAGTACCCTGACGACATGTACATCTACTCTGTGAAGACCGGACCGACAAGTATCCCAACGTCGTGTGTAAAACTACCGTCGTCGAGATCACGAGAACCTCTACCGTTGACCCTAGAGCATGCGAGATCGACTACTTCCACTACCACCGTCGCGAGAACGCCTACTTCCCTCTACGAACGAGAACCATCCCCTTTGCACGCTCTGAAGGTATAACAGCCGAGACGACCGCCCGTGAACAAATGCATGTGTGATGTCTGAGATGCTCGTGTTTGCACCGTGTCCATTTTGGCACTCGCTTCCTTGTCGCCAACTCGTGGGACACCCGGTATCCGGGAGCGCCCCACCATCTTTTGCACGCATCCGCACACTTCTCCTTTGCATCGGTATCTCAATCGAGGAACCGGAACGTTGCCGTGGCACCGTTCTTGTTATCGTTGCTGTGGCACCCCTTTTCATTTCCGCCACGATGACAAATGCTTCTTAATATGCTCGTATCAACATTTTCATAAATATGGCATAAACGTGCATGTCATCCGCATCATGATAACAACTTCAAGTATGTTTAAATTGTTGTTTGCATTAAATTACTAATGCATATGGGGATTTACCGGATTTGTTGTTTGTTATATCCGGCCCCATTTAAATTGTTTAGATTGTATAGTTTTGTTATGTATCATCTCTTGACATGCTTAACAATATTTAATATTGTTGGGTTTCATAACCGAGAGAGAACTAAATAATTGATGTGGTGTTCCTCAATATGCAACTCGTTGCATATTGAGCTCCACTTAATTTGTAGGATTGCTTGTGCACTTTGACATGCCATGCTTCATTAAAACGGACATGCATCATACTTGATTGTGCATCATGCCATGTTATGCTTGGTTGTTTACTATGTTGCTTGCTTCTTTCCGGTGTTGCTTCTTCGGGGTAGTTCCGACAATGTCGTATTGTGAGGATTCTTTCGACTACGTCCGTTTGTCTTTTTCATGGGCTCGTTCTTCTTCCTTGCGGGATTTCAGGCAAGATGACCATACCCTCGAAATTACTTCTATCTTTGCTTGCTAGTTGCTCGCTCTATTGCTATGCCTATGCCGCGATACCTACCACATGCTTTATCATGCCTCCCATATTGCCATGTCAAGCCTCTAACCCACCTTGTCCTAGCAAACCGTTGTTTGGCTATGTTACCGCTTTTGCTCAGCCCCTCTTATAGCGTTGCTAGTTGCAGGTGAAGATTGGAGATTTGTTCCTTGGTGGAACACATTTATTGTTGGGATATCACAATATCTCTTTTTTAATTAATGCACCTATATACTTGGTAAAGGGTGGAAGGCTCGGCCTTATGCCTGGTGTTTTGTTTCACTCTTGCCGCCCTAGTTTCCGTCATACCGGTGTTATGTTCCTTGATTTTGCGTTCCTTACGCGGTTGGGTGATAATGGGAACCCCTTGACAGTTCGCTTTGAATAAAACTCCTCCAGCAAGGCCCAACCTTGGTTTTACCATTTTCCACCTAGCCTTTTCTTTCCCTTAGGTCGGCCAACCCAAGGGTCATCTTTATTTAACACCCCCGGGCCAGTGCTTCTCGAAGTGTTGGTCCAACTGAGCGATGTCCGGGGCTACCAAGGGCAACTCTGGGCTGGCCTACCCGACGTCTTGCTCATCCGATGTGCCCTGAGAACGAGATATGTGCAGCTCCTATCGGGATTTGTCGGCACATCTGGGTGGCTTTGCTGGTCTTGTTTTACCATTGTCGAGATGTCTTGTAACCGGGATTCCGAGTCTGATCGGGTTGTCTTGGGAGAAGGAATATCCTTCGTTGACCGTGAGAGCTTGTGATGGGCTAAGTTGGGACACCCCTGCAGAGATTTTGAACTTTCGAAAGCCATGCCCGCGGTTATGGGCAGATGGGAATTTGTTAATGTCCGGTTGTGGAAAACCTGAAACTTAACTTAATTAAAATGCACCAACCGCGTGTTTTGCCGTGATGGTCTCTTCTCGGCGGAGTCCGGGAAGTGAACACGGTGTTGGAGTTATGCTTGACGTAGGTTGCTCTAGGATCACTTCTTGATCATAGATTCTCGACCGTGCTTTTGCCTTCTCTTCTCGCTCTCATTTGCATATGTTAGCCACCAAATATGCTAGTCGCTTGCTGCAGCTCCACCTCATACCTTTTACCCTACCTATAAGCTTAAATAGTCTTGATCGCGAGTGTGTGAGATTGCTGAGTCCCCGTGACTCATAGATACTTCCAAAACTAGCTTGCAGGTGCCGTTGAACCGTGCAGGTGACGCAACCAAGCTCAAGGAGGAGCTCGATGAAGATTGTGTTCGCTATGTTGTTCCGTTTCCAGTTGATCAGTAGTGGAGCCCAGTCGGGACGATCGGGGATCTGTGTAGCATTTGGGGTAGTCTTCTTTTATTTTGGTTCCGTAGTCGGACCTTGTGTGTATCTGGATGTTGTAATGATTTATTCATGTAATTGTGTGAAGTGGCGATTGTAAGCCAACCATGTATCTTTTCCCTTATGTATTACATGGGTTGTGTGAAGATTACCTCACTTGCGACATTGCTTTCAATGTGGTTATGCCTCTAAGTCGTGCTTCGACACGTGGGAGATATAGTCGCATCGAGGGCGTGACATCTGGGCCCATGAAGGTGCTGTGATTTCTTCGACTGTTAGGACTGCAACTTGGACGAGGGTGGTTGGGCCGGGAGTCGGCTGCCGCTTGCTGGGTCGATGAAGTCTCCGGGCCGACTGCCGTCGTCCCCGGGCCAGGCTCTGAAGTCCCCGGGCTGATCGCTGCAGTCCCCGGGCCGGGCTCTGAAGTCCCCGGGCTGATCGCTGCAGTCCCTGGGCCGGGCTCTGAAGTTCCCGGGCCGGGTGTGACGCCCGGATAATTAAGCTACAGTGAAACTCCGCTAATGATGCCACGTCACCTCGGTTACTGTTGATAAACCCGCGTAGTTCGAAACCCAGTTCAAAATTCAAATTTAAAATAAAGTCAAATAATAAAAGTTTTCAAACAATGAAACCAAAATGTTCAAGGTGGGTCAGATAAATCAGGTGTAAATACGATGGAGAAACCAAACCTTGATAAAATGTTTAAGGGCTCTAAACTAATTAAAACAGTAGTGAAAACAATTAAACAAATACCTATTGGATTTTATAAAATATTAAAAATATTTTATTATGGGTTAAGAATTGATGTGACAGCAGTTTGTTTATAAATACTACTTTAGGTACCAGTGGTGATTTTTGTAAAAACTAAAGATTAAAAGAAACTAGAAATAAAACAGAAAAGAAAATACAAAAGAAATGAAAAAAAAGAAAACAAACCCCCCTGGGGCCATGGCCCCAACTGGGCCAACCCACCAGGCCGCCCGACCGGCCCACCCGGCCCAACCTACAGGCCGGCCCACTCCCTCTCCTTATTCCCCCACCCGGTGAGACCCACTCCGCCACCGACACCACTCCCCCGAAAATATCTCCCCCTCCCTCTTCCCCCGATTGGATCGGGATCGAGAGGAGGAGGTCGCCCGACGCCGCCCCGCGCCCGGAGCTCGCCTCGCCGGACCTCCCTCACTGGTCTTCTTCCACGCCGTCGCCAGACCCCGCCGCCCTGCCTCGTCCCCGCAGCCCCTTCCTCGACTCCTCGCTCGACTCGATCTGGACGGCGCGCCGCTCCCAGCGCCGCCACGCGCTGCTGCCCGAGGACCTCGTCGCCCGGCGCCGCTCCACCGTCGCTGCCTCGCCTCCACCTCGACGGCTCCAACGAGCCTCGCCGACCCCTCTGCTCTCCAACGCTGGTGAGGGCCGTGCCCTCCTCCTCCCTCTGCCCCGTGCGCCACGGCCTCGTCCGCGCGACCGACGTCGTGCCCGCCCACTCCGGCCGCTCGTCGCACTCGCACGCCCACGCCGTAGCTCGCGCCGCCCGCCCTCAGTGGCCTCATCCATCGCACGCTCCACGCCACTAGGCTCCCCTGCCACGGCCCCTGATCGCCGCTTCACCGCGGGCAGCGCACCGCTCCGGCCACGGCCTCGCCCCGGGCACCGCTCGCGCCGGCTGCGCCCCTCACCTGCGCCTCCCCGCTCGTCACCGGTGACGCTGCAGCCCTCCTCCGGCCACGCCACCGCCCCCACTAGATGCGCCTCTGTGCGCTCGTTCGAACGAGCCCAGGCGTGCGCGGATCCGTGCCCTGTGCGTAATTTCCGGCGAACTCCGGCGGGTCTGCGCCGTGCTTTTGGTCGCCGGCGGCGAGGGCCGGCCCTGCTGACCTGGCACTGCGGGTCCCACCACCTGGGCCGCTGACTGGTGGGCCCAGGGCCCCCTGTTGACCTGTTGACTGGGTCAACTGCTGACTGGGCCGCCCCTATCTCACTGACCTGTAGGCCCCACTTCAATAAACGAAATAAATAAAAAGAATAATTGGTTAACTAAACAGTTAGCTAATTAAAACCCTAATCTCTCACTAATTGCTGGGTCCCACCCTCTAATTAACCTGTTTAGTTAGTCTAAACCCCCTGTTAATGCCCCTGACAATGACATGTGGGTCCCACTGGACCCACCTGTCTGGTTTGACTGGTCAACCGACCAGTTGACCTGCTGACATCACTCTGATGTCATGCCTACGTCACCACACACTGTTTTGGATAATGTTGGACTTAAATATATAATTAAAATCAGAAAATGATTTAAATCTTTAGAAAATCATATCTTTTAATCCGTAACTCGGATGAAAATACTTTGTACATGAAAGTTGCTCAGAACGACGAGACGAACCCGGATACGCAGCCCGTTCGTCCACCACACACCTCTAACATACCAAACACGCAACTTTCCCCCTCCGGTTCATCTGTCCGAACACGCGAAACACCGGGAATACTTACCCGGATGTTTCCCCCCTTCGTCGGTATCAACTACTACCGCGATTGGGCACACCTAGCATCGTTACTTGTCATGTCATGCATCGATATGCATTTGCTTGCACTGTATTCATTGTTTCTTCCCCCTCTTCTCTTCGGTAGACTACGAGACCGACGCTGCTGCTGCCCAGTTCGACTACGGAGTTGACGACCCCTCTCTCTTGCCAGAGCAACCAGGCAAGCCCCCCCTTGATCACCAGATATCGCCTATTCTACTCTATACTGCTTGCATTAGAGTAGTGTAGCATGTTACTGCTTTTCGTTAATCCTATTCTGATGCATAGCCTGACATTGTTGCTACATCTGTTGATACCTTACCTGCAATCCTAAATACTTAGTATAGGATGCTAGTTTATCATTGTTGGCCCTACATTCGTGTCAGTCTGCCTTGCTATAATATTGGGCCGTGATCACTCGGGAGGTGATCACGGGTATATACTATACACACATACATACTATACAGATGGTGACTAAAGTCGGGTCAGCTCGAAGAGTACCCGTGAGTGATTCACTGATTGGGGGCTGAAAGGACCTTTGTCCCGACGGCCCTCTGTGTGGATCTTTGAGGCGGAGCGACAGGGCAGGTTGAGACCGCCTAGGAGAGAGGTGGGCCTGGCCCTGTTCGGCGTTCGCGGATACTTAACACGCTTAACGCGATCTTGGTATTTGATCTGAGTCGGCTACGAGCCTATACGCACTAACCATCTACGTGGGAGTAGTTATGGGTATCCCGGCGTCGTGGTATCAGCCGAAGCACTTCAGACGTCAGCGACGGAGCGGCGCGCGCCAGATTGGAACGTAAGCCTGCTCTTGTATTAAGGGGGGCTAGTTCTGCTTCCGGCCGCCCACGCAACATGCAGGTGTGCTATGGGCGATGGGCCCAGACCCCTGTGCGCTTAGATTTAGACCGGCGTGCTGGCCTCTCTGTTTTGCCTAGGTGGGGCTGCGACGTGTTGATCTTCCGAGGCCGGGCATGACCCAGGAAAGTGTGTCCGGCCAAATGGGATCAAGCGTGTTGGGTTATGTGGTGCACCCCTGCAGGGAAGTTAATCTATTCGAATAGCCGTGATCTTCGGTAACAGGACGACTTGGAGTTGTACCTTGACCTTATGACAACTAGAACCGGATACTTAATAAAACACACCCTTCCAAGTTCCACAGACAACCCGGTGATCGCTTTTTCGCAGGGCGACGAGGAGAGGATCGCCGGGTAGGATTATGCTATGCGATGCTACTGGAGATGCTACTTGGAGATGCTACTTGGAGATGCTACTTGGAGGACTTCAATCTACTCTCTTCTACGTGCTGCGAGGCGGAGGCTGCCAGAAGCGTAGTCTTCGACAGGATTAGCTATCCCCCTCTTATTCTGGCATTCTGCAGTTCAGTCCACTGATATGGCCTCCTTATACATATACCCATGCATATGTAGTGTAGTTCCTTGCTTGCGAGTACTTTGGATGAGTACTCACGGTTGCTTTCTCCCCCCTTTTTCCCCTTTCCTTTCTTTCTGGTTGTCGCAACCAGATGCTGGAGTCCAGGAGCCAGGAGCCAGCGTCGATGACGACTACTACATTGGAGGTGCCTACTACTACGTGCAGGCTGACGTCGACGTCCAGGAGTAGTTTAGGAGGATCCCAGGCAGGAGGCCTGCGCCTCTTTCGATCTGCATCCCAGTTTGTGCTAGCCTTCTTAAGGCAAACTTGTTTAACTTATGTCTGTACTCAGATATTGTTGCTTCCGCTGACTTGTCTATGATCGAGCACTTGTATTCGAGCCCTCGAGGCCCCTGGCTTGTATTATGATGCTTGTATGACTTATTTATGTTTTAGAGTTGTGTTGTGATATCTTCCCGTGAGTCCCTGATCTTGATCGTACACGTTTGCGTGCATGATTAGTGTACGATTGAATCGGGGGCGTCACAAGTTGGTATCAGAGCCGACTGCCTGTAGGAATCCCCCTTCCAACTCCTTGGCCGAAGTCGAGTCTAGTCGTTGAAAAACTTTTACTAACATGGTTGTGTGGCCCATGGGCCCACGTCGCCATCGGGTGGTAGTAGGATCTTTTATTCCTCGACCTATACTCTGGGACTCTGACATCTCTTCTATTCGGGTTAAATGAATTTTACTAAATCTAACATTAGGATCTCGTTATCATTTTCACCCGGAGAGCCCCTTATTATTGATGATCGTCTGCTGCACCAGAAGATTCCGAAGATACTATACGATGTGCTCTCGAGACTATGTGCCATCGCTTTTGCAATTCACTTCCATCGATAAATCCCTCTGGATAACTATTTACACCTATCGTTCATATTGTCATCCCCAGTTGCTCTTGTTATTACAAGATGTCCTGAAATACTCTTCGATATTCCGAGAATTCTTTACGCTTACTGCCCTGCAGTTCCTTGCTGCATGAATACCCCTACGAATAATTACTCGCGCTTGCCGAGTATCCGCTCATCCCCAGTTGTTCAGGTGTTTCACAAAAGTCTTCAAAATAATATTCGATCTTCCGAAAATCCTCTGAAGCCTTTGGCTCTTGAAATTCTTGCTTGCTTGCATTATGGTTAATCCCATAAGTCTCGTAGTCCTAATGACATTCCTTGTCATTATCATTTTGAGTCTGTTGACTCAATATGTTTGCGAATACACGCAATCATCATTGATCCTTATAAATTACTTTTCCGGCCAAGCTGCCATTCTTTTAACTGGAATTGGTTCTCGACCAATCGAATTGTCTTCGATTGTACCCTAAGGCTATTCAACTTATCCACCCCTAATCAGAGCATTGCTTCTGATCCCTTGATTTGGGAATCATAATTCCTTTGCATTTGACAATTGAGTTATTCAATTGTTTCTATAATCCGGTGCACTTGCATTCCTTCTTCCTTTGATAGAGTACCGAAACCCACACCAGCTCCGTTGTGGACCATCGGTTCCTTTGTTGGATTGTTATCCGACAATGTCCTTCACATTTGAACACTTTGTGAGTTCTTCCCCTTGTACATGATGCCCTTGTTAAGTTGTATCCTCTGCTTGGCCAACCATGCTCTGCTTTCAGGCTTGTGTTATTTACTCTGGCAACTTGAGGTATATGTTTCTAAGAAGCCCCTATGGGTTGAACATATGCCTTCTCTAAACCGTGTGAACCCGAAAGTTTTCACGGGTCATACTCATCTGGTATTTCACCAGGTATAACTTTCAACACTAATGCCATTATCGAAACGAGAAGTGAATGTAAGGTTATGCTTTGGAGAAGTGGGAGTCGACCTCGAACCTTGTGTTCATGCCCATGGACGCGATGTATATCCTATCATGGAAGCTTCTTATAATAATAACTATTTCCTTGATAACTAACATATGGTATCTGTGAATTGATCCCTTGCAACCGTGGTTCCGACCATGATTGTTCTTCCTTGATTCCATTTCTCGGACAAGTTAAAACAATTGTCTTCTATGGATAGATACACCCGTCCAATCTTTACTTTGATCTTGTGTCGAGTATTACCCCCTGGTATCTCAAGATTATCTTGGAACTGCATAACTTCTTATGAGTTCTTCATCAAGTGCTACCTTTCCACTGATTCCAATTTTTCACGGGCTCTGAGTTATTATACACTCAAAGACACCGATAACTGAATCGAGTTCGCATTGCGATTCAACAAGTATTTGAACCCATCACTGCTTACAAATTTATTAATCCTTCAAGTCATTCCTAGCCTGATCGGCTATATCATTATCGAGCTAATTTTAACTGTGCTACCCGGTCCTTCTTCCCGGAGCACAATTTTCGACGATGAACTAACCTTACGTCGATCATCATCGTCATATCATTTCGCCTTGAACAACAAGCTTGGTTTCGAGTTTGTGTCGTACCCTTGGTTCCAATAACCTTTCACTTTATCATTACTTTGACTTGATGTCGTCACCGATCGATTACATCTTCATGAACTCTCGCGACAAATGTGTCGTGAATATCATCAACATTCTGAGCTCTTCCAAGAGATCTATTGAAATCATGATGAGAAATACCATCCTTGCCCTCGATGATTGGTGTTATCAGCGACAACATTATTGCATTCCCTCCAACACAAAACTTGTTCCTGTATTGTGTTGTACCTTGAGTTCCTTGCTATCCAACTTATGTTATATTCTACCGCGGAGTATTACCATCTTTGATGTTAAGAATGTTGTGAGGATTGCTCCACCTCTTAAGAATTCTTGCTATAATGATACTTCTCACCATCACCATTCTTTCTTGGTCCTCGTGTTGATTCCAACCGGGGTACCCACAAGTGAACGGTGTTGTTTGGATTATGCACTTCTAGCAACCCTATTGCTTTGAAGTTAATGATCGATAGTTCATTCTAAGTCCTTCACTAATTGAATCACCATTCTGACATTGGTCGTGCAACCCAATCCACATTTCGGGCGCACCTTTCAACCAATGTTTAATTGTGTATGTTTTCCTCGAGCATACTTCCTTATATCATTTGATCTGACAAATGTTATCTCCTTGTTCACCTAATGGTGGAAATCCATTTGTTGGGAATATCGGTGAATTGCCGTTGAGTTCACCAGACACCTCCTTGTCCTCTCCTTGGTTTAATGATGAACTATTGTTTCAGGAACCCGCTCCCATAGTTCATTTCCCGAGAATCTTACAATGTCATTTCGTCGATATGTGCCGCAGCTTTTCTTCTCGGACATCCTGAGTCTGAGGTATCCTGACACCAATCGGATCTGAATCTCGGTCAGATATGATGGTTGGGACATTTTCCAAGAGTTATGATGTTGATCCTTTGATGACCCGGTAACATGATGTCATGCCTAGCACCCCCCCCTCGGCTGGAGGACCAATCACTATAGATTCCTTTTCAGCAAGGTTATCCGTTCATCCATGGGGAAATTGTAAGACTTATTCTACAAGTTATTCCTGATGGATCCTTCGTGTTTCCAAAGTTTGATCTTCACCTGAAGACCATGTCAATTCTATCTCGAAGCATGTCTATGGTACTCCGATGTTTCAACAAGAACATTTGAATCCCAATGCTAAACGTTTCTTGCTCAATTATCCAAACACCGCTGTATGGATAATGTCATGAAAATTTCTCTCCCCTCACCTAGAGGCTTTTCTACTTAATATCATGTCATGGTTATCATGTTCTGCTTGTCCTTGGGAAGGATATACCCCTGAAATAGGTGTATAAACATATTTTCCATTCCATTGTTCTATTTGATCTGATGATCACCTTTTCCTTTCCATTGTTTTGTTTAACCTTTCTTGTGATCTATATGATCTAAGCAGTAATGTTCTCCTGCTTATGTAAACCCCTCGGTGTACAACTCTGTCAGCAAGACCCTGTTACTATTGTTGAAAACATTCCGGTAACCACCGATGGACGAGAACTTTGCCTATTGGCCCGCCTCGTTCAACGAGCAGGAAAATGGTTCTCTTCGTCCCTCGCCCTTGGTATCGATGTTGTTGCCGACATATCTGACAGGCTACCCTTTGACACACCTTACTATCATGACCGTGCAAAATGTCGGCCCCCTTCCTACTTTCAACCACATGGTGGGCCCATAACCCACAGTTCCACAGGATCGAAACCTGACTCTCCTGCACCCCTGTTACTAAAGCTAATCCTCACGCTTGGCTTCGTATGAAAGATCACGAGCCACCTTCCTAGTGATCTATTCTGGTATCAGACGCAATGCTTATTCCCGTTGCTCTGAACCCCATTCACACTCTGTTTCAGGCAACGAACGATTGCCTATGCGCTTGAAACTTCTATTTTGCACCTTCTTGCTTTGCTCTCGATATTGTCTTGAATTTCAATTGGAGAGTTACTTTCCGCCACCTTCCTCGTTGTTGTCTACCAAATAATCTACCCTGCAGAGATCCATTCTTCGGTATACCCCCTTAATCTTTCGTTAGTACGATGAAATTTCCGAAGAAAGGATGATGACTTCATCATGATGACCTGAAGCAGAGAAAGGAAGACATCAATATAATGGGTCGACCTCTTCGAGAAGAGCAACCAAGACTGAGAAGATTCGTTAGGATTTCGTAACCAGACCTTCCCCTTATACCTCCTCTTAAATCTCGGGACGAGATTTCTTGTAGTGGAGGAGAATTGTGACGCCCGGATAATTAAGCTACAGTGAAACTCCGCTAATGATGCCACGTCACCTCGGTTACTGTTGATAAACCCGCGTAGTTCGAAACCCAGTTCAAAATTCAAATTTAAAATAAAGGCAAATAATAAAAGTTTTCAAACAATGAAACCAAAATGTTCAAGGTGGGTCAGATAAATCAGGTGTAAATACGATGGAGAAACCAAACCTTGATAAAATGTTTAAGGGCTCTAAACTAATTAAAACAGTAGTGAAAACAATTAAACAAATACCTATTGGATTTTATAAAATATTAAAAATATTTTATTATGGGTTAAGAATTGATGTGACAGCAGTTTGTTTATAAATACTACTTTAGGTACCAGTGGTGATTTTTGTAAAAACTAAAGATTAAAAGAAACTAGAAATAAAACAGAAAAGAAAATACAAAAGAAATGAAAAAAAAAAAACCCCCTGGGGCCATGGCCCCAACTGGGCCAACCCACCAGGCCGCCCGACCGGCCCACCCGGCCCAACCTACAGGCCGGCCCACTCCCTCTCCTTATTCCCCCACCCGGTGAGACCCACTCCGCCACCGACACCACTCCCCCGAAAATATCTCCCCCTCCCTCTTCCCCCGATTGGATCGGGATCGAGAGGAGGAGGTCGCCCGACGCCGCCCCGCGCCCGGAGCTCGCCTCGCCGGACCTCCCTCACTGGTCTTCTTCCACGCCGTCTCCAGACCCCGCCGCCCTGCCTCGTCCCCGCAGCCCCTTCCTCGACTCCTCGCTCGACTCGATCTGGACGGCGCGCCGCTCCCAGCGCCGCCACGCGCTGCTGCCCGAGGACCTCGTCGCCCGGCGCCGCTCCACCGTCGCTGCCTCGCCTCCACCTCGACGGCTCCAACGAGCCTCGCCGACCCCTCTGCTCTCCAACGCTGGTGAGGGCCGTGCCCTCCTCCTCCCTCTGCCCCGTGCGCCACGGCCTCGTCCGCGCGACCGACGTCGTGCCCGCCCACTCCGGCCGCTCGTCGCACTCGCACGCCCGCGCCGTAGCTCGCGCCGCCCGCCCTCAGTGGCCTCATCCGTCGCACGCTCCACGCCACTAGGCTCCCCTGCCACGGCCCCTGATCGCCGCTTCACCGCGGGCAGCGCACCGCTCCGGCCACGGCCTCGCCCCGGGCACCGCTCGCGCCGGCTGCGCCCCTCACCTGCGCCTCCCCGCTCGTCACCGGTGACGCTGCAGCCCTCCTCCGGCCACGCCACCGCCCCACTAGATGCGCCTCTGCGCGCTCGTTCGAACGAGCCCAGGCGTGCGCGGATCCGTGCCCTGTGCGCAATTTCCGGCGAACTCCGGCGGGTCTGCGCCGTGCTTTTGGTCGCCGGCGGCGAGGGCCGGCCCTGCTGACCTGGCACTGCGGGTCCCACCACCTGGGCCGCTGACTGGTGGGCCCAGGGCCCCCTGTTGACCTGTTGACTGGGTCAACTGCTGACTGGGCCGCCCCTATCTCACTGACCTGTAGGCCCCACTTCAATAAACGAAATAAATAAAAAGAATAATTGGTTAACTAAATAGTTAGCTAATTAAAACCCTAATCTCTCACTAACTGCTGGGTCCCACCCTCTAATTAACCTGTTTAGTTAGTCTAAACCCCCTGTTAATGCCCCTGACAATGACATGTGGGTCCCACTGGACCCACCTGTCTGGTTTGACTGGTCAACCGACCAGTTGACCTGCTGACATCACTCTGATGTCATGCCTACGTCACCACACACTGTTTTGGATAATGTTGGACTTAAATATATAATTAAAATCAGAAAATGATTTAAATCTTTAGAAAATCATATCTTTTAATCCGTAACTCAGATGAAAATACTTTGTACATGAAAGTTGCTCAGAACGACGAGACGAACCCGGATACGCAGCCCGTTCGTCCACCACACACCTCTAACATACCAAACACGCAACTTTCCCCCTCCGGTTCATCTGTCCGAACACGCGAAACACCGGGAATACTTACCCGGATGTTTCCCCCCTTCGTCGGTATCAACTACTACCGCGATTGGGCACACCTAGCATCGTTACTTGTCATGTCATGCATCGATATGCATTTGCTTGCACTGTATTCATTGTTTCTTCCCCCTCTTCTCTTCGGTAGACTACGAGACCGACGCTGCTGCTGCCCAGTTCGACTACGGAGTTGACGACCCCTCTCTCTTGCCAGAGCAACCAGGCAAGCCCCCCCCTTGATCACCAGATATCGCCTATTCTACTCTATACTGCTTGCATTAGAGTAGTGTAGCATGTTACTGCTTTCCGTTAATCCTATTCTGATGCATAGCCTGACATTGTTGCTACATCTGTTGATACCTTACCTGCAATCCTAAATACTTAGTATAGGATGCTAGTTTATCATTGTTGGCCCTACATTCGTGTCAGTCTGCCTTGCTATAATATTGGGCCGTGATCACTCGGGAGGTGATCACGGGTATATACTATACACACATACATACTATACAGATGGTGACTAAAGTCGGGTCAGCTCGAAGAGTACCCGCGAGTGATTCACTGATTGGGGGCTGAAAGGACCTTTGTCCCGACGGCCCTCTGTGTGGATCTTTGAGGCGGAGCGACAGGGCAGGTTGAGACCGCCTAGGAGAGAGGTGGGCCTGGCCCTGTTCGGCGTTCGCGGATACTTAACACGCTTAACGAGATCTTGGTATTTGATCTGAGTCGGCTACGAGCCTATACGCACTAACCATCTACGTGGGAGTAGTTATGGGTATCCCGGCGTCGTGGTATCAGCCGAAGCACTTCAGACGTCAGCGACGGAGCGGCGCGCACCGGATTGGAACGTAAGCCTGCTCTTGTATTAAGGGGGGCTAGTTCTGCTTCCGGCCGCCCACGCAACGTGCAGGTGTGCTATGGGCGATGGGCCCAGACCCCTGTGCGCTTAGGTTTAGACCGGCGTGCTGGCCTCTCTGTTTTGCCTAGGTGGGGCTGCGACGTGTTGATCTTCCGAGGCCGGGCATGACCCAGGAAAGTGTGTCCGGCCAAATGGGATCAAGCGTGTTGGGTTATGTGGTGCACCCCTGCAGGGAAGTTAATCTATTCGAATAGCCGTGATCTTCGGTAACAGGACGACTTGGAGTTGTACCTTGACCTTATGACAACTAGAACCGGATACTTAATAAAACACACCCTTCCAAGTTCCACAGACAACCCGGTGATCGCTTTTCCGCAGGGCGACGAGGAGAGGATCGCCGGGTAGGATTATGCTATGCGATGCTACTTGGAGATGCTACTTGGAGATGCTACTTGGAGGACTTCAATCTACTCTCTTCTACATACTGCAAGACGGAGGCTGCCAGAAGCGTAGTCTTCGACAGGATTAGCTATCCCCCTCTTATTCTGGCATTCTGCAGTTCAGTCCACTGATATGGCCTCCTTACACATATACCCATGCATATGTAGTGTAGTTCCTTGCTTGCGAGTACTTTGGATGAGTACTCACGGTTGCTTTCTCCCCCCTTTTTCCCCTTTCCTTTCTTTCTGGTTGTCGCAACCAGATGCTGGAGTCCAGGAGCCAGGAGCCAGCGTCGACGACGACTACTACATTGGAGGTGCCTACTACTACGTGCAGGCTGACGACGACGACCAGGAGTAGTTAGGAGGATCCCAGGCAGGAGGCCTGCGCCTCTTTCGATCTGTATCCCAGTTTGTGCTAGCCTTCTTAAGGCAAACTTGTTTAACTTATGTCTGTACTCAGATATTGTTGCTTCCGCTGACTCGTCTATGATCGAGCACTTGTATTCGAGCCCTCGAGGCCCCTGGCTTGTATTATGATGCTTGTATGACTTATTTATTTGTAGAGTTGTGTTGTGATATCTTCCCGTGAGTCCCTGATCTTGATCGTACACGTTTGCGTGCATGATTAGTGTATGATTGAATCGGGGGCGTCACACCGGGTGCGACTGTCGTGGCCTCCGGGCCGCCTGCCAGAATTCCTGTGCTGACTGCTGGAGCTCTTAAGTCAGATTCGACTGCTTCAGGAGGAGCCAACACGAAGATAGAATCCGACTCTGGTGATGGCTTGACAGACGGCTTGAGGAGGTGTTGTAGGGCGACACCAGTTGGTATTGCTTGACGGGTGGAGCCGATTCGTGCCAAGGTGTCTGCTTGCTCATTGTCGTTTCTTGGCACATGGAGAAACTCGCACCCATCAAAATATCCACTGAGTTGCTATACGAGGAAGCGATAGCTTGCCATGTTTGCATCCTTGGCGTCCTAGTCACCTGACGACTGCTGGACCACCAAGTCAGAGTCACCATAGCATAGGATCCGGTGAATGCCGAGTTCTTTGGCAAGCCGGAGCCCGTGAATGAGTGCCTCATATTCAGCGACGTTGTTGGAGGCGGCAAAATGGATTTGCAGCACATATCTGAGCTTGTTGCCTTTGGGAGAGGTGAGGACGATGCCGGCTCCCAAGCTGGTGCGCATCTTGGAAATATCAAAGTGCATCCGCCAATGAGTGGAGTCCGGCGCCGGTGGCAGGTACTGGGTCTTGATACATCCATTTTGCATCATGCTTTTATATCAATATTTATTGCATTATGGGCTGTTATTACACATTATGTCACAATACTTATGCCTATTCTCTCTTATTTTACAAGGTTTACATAAAGAGGGATAATGCCGGCAGCTGGGATTCTGGCTGGAAAAGGAGCAAATATTAGAGACCTATTCTGCACAGCTCCAAAAGTCCTGAAACTTCACGAATGATGTTTTCCAAATATATTAAAAATACTGAGCGCAAGAACCTCACTAGGGGGGCCACACCCTTCCCACAAGGGCGGGGGTGCGCCCTACCCCCCAGGGCACGCCCCTACCTCGTGGGCCCCCTAGTGGCCCTCCGGTGGCCATCTTCTACTATATGGAGTCTTTCGATGGAAAAAAATCATAAGCCATCTTCTCGGACGAAACTCCGCCGCCACGAGGTGGAACCTTGGCGGAATCAATCTAGGGCTCTAGCGGAGCTGTTCTGCCGGGGAAACTCCCCCCCTGGAGGGGGAAATCATCGCCATCATCATCACCAACGCTCCTCTCATCGGGAGAGGGCAATCTCCATCAACATCTTCATCAGCACCATCTTATCTCAAAACCCTAGTCCATCTCTTGTATCCAATTCTTGTCTCCAAGTCCGGGATTGGTGCTACTAGGTTGCTAGTAGTGTTAATTACTCCTTGTAGTTGATGCTAGTTGGTTTAATTGGTGGGAGATCATATGTTCAGATCCTATATGCATATTAATACCCCTCTGATTATGAACATGTTTATGCTTTGTGAGTAGTTACTTTTGTTCCTGAGGACAAGGGAGAAGTCTTGCTATTAGTACTCATGTGAATTTGGTATTCGTTCGATATTTTGATGAGCTGTATGTTGTCTCTCCTCTAGTGATGTTATGTGAACGTCGACTACATGACACTGTTGGGCAACGTAGTAATTTCAAAAAAATTCCTACGCACACGCAAGATCATGGTGATGCATAGCAACGAGAGGGGAGAGTGTGATCTACGTACCCTTGTAGATCGACAATGGAAGCGTTAGCACAACGTGGTTGATGTAGTCGTACGTCTTCACGGCCCGACCGATCAAGCACCGAAACTACGACACCTCCGAGTTCTAGCACACGTTCAGCTCGATCACGATCCCCGGACTCCGATCTAGCAAAGTGTCGGGGAAGAGTTCCGTCAGCACGATGGCGTGGTGACGATCTTGATGTACTACCGTCGCAGGGCTTCGCCTAAGCACCGCTACAATATTATCGAGGAATATGGTGGAAGGGGGCACCGCACACGGCTAAGAATATGATCACGTGGATCAACTTGTGTCTCTAGGGGTGCCCCCTGCCTCCGTATATAAAGGATCAAAGGGGGGTGCGGCCGGCCAGGAGAGGGCGCGCCAGGAGGAGTCCTACTCCCTCCGGGAGTAGGATTCCCCCCCTTTCCTAGTTGGAATAGGATTCGGGAGGGGGGAAAGAGGAGAGAGAGAAGGAAGGGGGGCGCCGCCCCCCTCTCCTTGTCCTATTCGGACTAGGGGGAGGGGTGAAGGAAATATGCCCTAGAGGCAATAATAAAGTTATTATTTATTTCCTTATAATCATGATAAATGTTTATTATTCATGCTAGAATTGTATTTACCGGAAACATAATACATTTGTGAATACATAGACAAACAAAGTGTCACTAGTATGCCTCTACTTGACTAGCTCGTTAATCAAAGATGGTTATGTTTCCTAACCATGAACAATGAGTTGTTATTTGATTAACGAGGTCACATCATTAGTAGAATGATCTGATTGACATGACCCATTCCATTAGCTTAGCACCCGATCGTTTAGTATGTTGCTATTGCTTTCTTCATGACTTATACATGTTCCTATGACTATGAGATTATGCAACTCCCGTTTACCGGAGGAACACTTTGGGTACTACCAAACGTCACAACGTAACTGGGTGATTATAAAGGAGTACTACAGGTGTCTCCAATGGTCGATGTTGGGTTGGCGTATTTCGAGATTAGGATTTGTCACTCCGATTGTCGGAGAGGTATCTCTGGGCCCTCTCGGTAATACACATCACATAAGCCTTGCAAGCATTACAACTAATATGTTAGTTGTGAGATGATGTATTACGGAACGAGTAAAGAGACTTGCCGGTAACGAGATTGAACTAGGTATTGGATACCGACGATCGAATCTCGGGCAAGTAACATACCGATGACAAAGGGAACAACGTATGTTGTTATGCGGTCTGACCGATAAAGATCTTCGTAGAATATGTAGGAGCCAATATGGGCATCCAGGTCCCGCTATTGGTTATTGACCGGAGACGTGTCTCGGTCATGTCTACATTGTTCTCGAACCCGTAGGGTCCGCACGCTTAAGGTTACGATGACAGTTATATTATGAGTTTATGCATTTTGATGTACCGAAGGTTGTTCGGAGTCCCGGATGTGATCACGGACATGACGAGGAGTCTCGAAATGGTCGAGACATAAAGATTGATATATTGGAAGCCTATGTTTGGACATCGGAAGTGTTCCGGGTGAAATCGGGATTTTACCGGGTTACCGGGAGGTTACCGGAACCCCCCGGGAGCCATATGGGCCTTCATGGGCCTTAGTGGAAAGGAGAAAGGGGCAGCCCAAGGGGGCTGCGCGCCTCCCCCCTTCCCCTAGTCCTATTAGGACTAGGAGAGGTGGCCGGCCACCCCTCTCCCTCTTTCCCCCTTGGGAATCCTAGTTGGAATAGGATTGGGGGGGGAGTCCTACTCCCGGTAGGAGTAGGACTCCTCCTGCGCCTCTCTCTCTTGGCCGGCGCCCCCTCCCCCCTTGGCTCCTTTATATACTGAGGTAGAGGCACCCCAAAGACACACAAGTTGACACAAGTTGATCCACGTGATCTATTCCTTAGCCGTGTGCGGTGCCCCCTGCCACCATATTCCTCGATAATACTGTAGCGGAGTTTAGGCGAAGCCCTGCTGCTGTAGTTCATCAAGATCGTCACCACGCCGTCGTGCTGACGGAACTCTTCCCCGACACTTTGCTGGATCGGAGTCCGGGGATCGTCATCGAGCTGAACGTGTGCTCGAACTCGGAGGTGCCGTAGTTTCGGTGCTTGATCGGTTGGATCGAGAAGACGTACGACTACTTCCTCTACGTCGTGTCATCACTTCCGCAGTCGGTCTGCGTTGGGTACGTAGACAATACTCTCCCCTCGTTGCTATGCATCACATGATCCTGCGTGTGCGTAGGAATTTTTTTGAAATTACTACGAAACCCAACAGTGGCATCCGAGCCTAGGTTATTTATGTTGATGTTATATGCACGAGTAGAACACAAGTGAGTTGTGGACGATACAAGTCATACTGCCTACCAGCATGTCATACTTTGGTTCGGCGGTATTGTTGGACGAGACGACCCGGACCAACCTTACGCGTACGCTTACACGAGACCGGTTCCCTCGACGTGCTTTGCACATAGATGGCTTGCGGGCGACTGTCTCTCCAACTTTAGTTGAACCGAGTGTGGCTACGCCCCGTCCTTGGGAAGGTTAAAACGGAGTCTATTTGACAAACTATCGTTGTGGTTTTGATGCGTAGGTGAGATTGGTTCTTACTTAAGCCCGTAGCAGCCACGTAAAACATGCAACAACAAAGTAGAGGACGTCTAACTTGTTTTTGCAGGGCATGTTGTGATGTGATATGGTCAAGGCATGATGCTGAATTTTATTGTATGAGATGATCATGTTTTGTAACCAAGTTATCGGCAACTGGCAGGAGCCATATGGTTGTCGCTTTATTGTATGCAATGCAATCGCGATGTAATGCTTTACTTTATTACTAAACGGTAGTGATAGTCGTGAAAGCATAAGATTGGCGAGACGACAACGATGCTACGATGGAGATCAAGGTGTCGCGCCGGTGACGATGGTGATCATGACGGTGCTTCGGAGATGGAGATCACAAGCACAAGATGATGATGGCCATATCATATCACTTATATTGATTGCATGTGATGTTTATCTTTTTATGCATCTTATCTTGCTTTGATTGACGGTAGCATTATAAGATGATCTCTCACTAAATTATCAAGAAGTGTTCTCCCTGAGTATGCACCGTTGTGAAAGTTCTTCGTGCTGAGACACCACGTGATGATCGGGTGTGATAGGCTCTACGTTCAAATACAACGGGTGCAAAACAGTTGCGCACGCAGAATACTCAGGTTAAACTTGACGAGCCTAGCATATGCAGATATGGCCTCGGAACACGGAGACCGAAAGGTCGAGCGTGAATCATATAGTAGATATGATCAACATAATGATGTTCACCGATGAAACTACTCCATCTCACGTGATGATCGGACATGGTTTAGTTGATTTGGATCACGTGATCACTTAGAGGATTAGAGGGATGTCTATCTAAGTGGGAGTTCTTTAGTAATATGATTAATTGAACTTAAAATTTATCATGAACTTAGTCCCTAAAAGTATCTTGCTTGTTTATGTTGATTGTAGATAGATGGCTCGTGCTGTTGTTCCGTTGAATTTTAATGCGTTCCTTGAGAAAGCAAAGTTGAAAGATGATGGTAGCAATTACACGGACTGGGTCCGTAACTTGAGGATTATCCTCATTGCTGCACAGAAGAATTACGTCCTGGAAGCACCGCTGGGTGCCAGGCCTGCTGCTGGAGCAACACCAGATGTTATGAACGTCTGGCAGAGCAAAGCTGATGACTACTCGATAGTTCAGTGTGCCATGCTTTACGGCTTAGAATCGGGACTTCAACGACGTTTTGAACGTCATGGAGCATATGAGATGTTCCAGGAGTTGAAGTTAATATTTCAAGCAAATGCCCGAATTGAGAGATATGAAGTCTCCAATAAGTTCTATAGCTGCAAGATGGAGGAGAACAGTTCTGTCAGTGAGCATATACTCAAAATGTCTGGGTATAATAATCACTTGATTCAATTGGGAGTTAATCTTCCGGATGATTGCGTCATTGACAGAATTCTCCAATCACTGCCACCAAGCTACAAGAGCTTCGTGATGAACTATAATATGCAAGGGATGAACAAGACTATTCCCGAGCTCTTCGCAATGCTGAAAGCTGCGGAGGTAGAAATCAAAAAGGAGCATCAAGTGTTGATGGTTAACAAAACCACTAGTTTCAAGAAAAAGGGCAAAGGAAAGAAGAAAGGGAACTTCAAGAAGAACAGCAAGCCAGTTGCTGCTCAAGAGAAGAAACCCAAGTCTGGACCTAAGCCTGAAACTGAGTGCTTCTACTGCAAGCAGACTGGTCACTGGAAGCGGAACTGCCCCAAGTATTTGGCGGATAAGAAGGATGGCAAGGTGAACAAAGGTATATGTGATATACATGTTATTGATGTGTACCTTACCAATGCTCGCAGTAGCACCTGGGTATTTGATACTGGTTCTGTTGCTAATATTTGCAACTCGAAACAGGGGCTACGGATTAAGCGAAGATTGGCTAAGGACGAGGTGACGATGCGCGTGGGAAACGGTTCCAAAGTCGATGTGATCGCAGTCGGCACGCTACCTCTACATCTACCTTCGGGATTAATATTAGACCTAAGTAATTGTTATTTGGTGCCAGCGTTGAGCATGAACATTATATCTGGATCTTGTTTAATGCGAGACGGTTATTCATTTAAATCAGAGAATAATGGTTGTTCTATTTATATGAGTAATATCTTTTATGGTCATGCACCCTTGAAGAGTGGTCTATTCTTATTGAATCTCGATAGTAGTAATACACATATTCATAATGTTGAAGCCAAAAGATGCAGAGTTGATAATGAAAGTGCAACTTATTTGTGGCACTGTCGTTTAGGTCATATCGGTATAAAGCGCATGAAGAAACTCCATGCTGATGGACTTTTGGAACCACTTGATTATGAATCACTTGGTACTTGCGAACCGTGCCTCATGGGCAAGATGACTAAAACACCGTTCTCCGGTACTATGGAGAGAGCAACAGATTTGTTGGAAATCATACATACCGATGTATGTGGTCCAATGAATATTGAGGCTCGAGGCGGATATCGTTATTTTCTCACCTTCACAGATGATTTGAGCAGATATGGATATATCTACTTAATGAAGCATAAGTCTGAAACATTTGAAAAGTTCAAAGAATTTCAGAGTGAAGTTGAAAATCATCGTAACAAGAAAATAAAGTTTCTACGATCTGATCGTGGAGGAGAATATTTGAGTTACGAGTTTGGTGTACATTTGAAAAACTGTGGAATAGTTTCACAACTCACGCCACCCGGAACACCACAGCGCAATGGTGTGTCCGAACGTCGTAATCGTACTTTACTAGATATGGTGCGATCTATGATGTCTCTTACAGATTTACCGCTATCATTTTGGGGTTATGCTTTAGAGACGGCCGCATTCACGTTAAATAGGGCACCATCAAAATCCGTTGAGACGACGCCTTATGAACTGTGGTTTGGCAAGAAACCAAAGTTGTCGTTTCTTAAAGTTTGGGGCTGCGATGCTTATGTGAAAAAGCTTCAACCTGATAAGCTCGAACCCAAATCGGAGAAATGTGTCTTCATAGGATACCCAAAGGAAACTGTTGGGTACACCTTCTATCACAGATCCGAAGGCAAGACATTCGTTGCTAAGAATGGATCATTTCTAGAGAAGGAGTTTCTCTCGAAAGAAGTGAGTGGGAGGAAAGTGGAACTTGACGAGGTAACTGTACCTGCTCCCTTACTGGAAAGTAGTTCATCACAGAAAACTGTTTCAGTGACACCTACACCAGTTAGTGAGGAAGCCAATGATAATGATCATGAAACTTCAGATCAAGATACTACTGAACCACGTAGATCAACCAGAGTAAGATCCGCACCAGAGTGGTACGGTAATCCTGTTCTGAAAGTCATGCTACTAGATCATGATGAACCTACGAACTATGAAGAAGCGATGGTGAGCCCAGATTCCGCAAAGTGGCTTGAAGCCATGAAATCTGAGATGGGATCCATGTATGAGAACAAAGTATGGACTTTGGTTGACTTGCCCGATGATCGGCAAGCAATTGAGAATAAATGGATCTTTAAGAAGAAGACTGACGCTGATGGTAATGTTACTGTCTACAAAGCTCGACTTGTCGCAAAAGGTTTTCGGCAAGTTCAAGGGATTGACTACGATGAGACCTTCTCACCCGTAGCGATGCTTAAGTCCGTCCGAATCATGTTAGCGATTGCCGCATTTTATGATTATGAAATTTGGCAGATGGATGTCAAAACTGCATTCCTGAATGGATTTCTGGAAGAAGAGTTGTATATGATGCAACCGGAAGGTTTTGTCGATCCAAAGGGAGCTAACAAAGTGTGCAAGCTCCAGCGATCCATTTATGGACTGGTGCAAGCCTCTCGGAGTTGGAATAAACGTTTTGATAGTGTGATCAAAGCATTTGGTTTTATACAGACTTTCGGAGAAGCCTGTATTTACAAGAAAGTGAGTGGGAGCTCTGTAGCATTTCTGATATTATATGTGGATGACATATTACTGATTGGAAATGATATAGAATTTCTGGATAGCATAAAGGGATACTTGAATAAAAGTTTTTCAATGAAAGACCTCGGTGAAGCTGCTTACATATTAGGCATTAAGATCTATAGAGATAGATCAAAACGCTTAATTGGACTTTCACAAAGCACATACCTTGACAAAATTTTGAAGAAGTTCAAAATGGATCAAGCGAAGAAAGGGTTCTTGCCTGTGTTACAAGGTGTGAAATTGAGTAAGACTCAATGCCCGACCACTGCAGAAGATAGAGAGAATATGAAAGATGTTCCCTATGCATCAGCCATAGGATCTATCATGTATGCAATGCTGTGTACCAGACCTGATGTATGCCTTGCTATAAGTTTAGCAGGGAGGTACCAAAGTAATCCAGGAGTGGATCACTGGACAGCGGTCAAGAACATCCTGAAATACCTGAAAAGGACTAAGGATATGTTTCTCGTATATGGAGGTGACAAAGAGCTCATCGTAAAAGGTTACGTTGATGCAAGCTTTGACACTGATCCGGACGATTCTAAATCGCAAACCGGATACGTGTTTACATTAAACGGTGGAGCTGTCAGTTGGTGCAGTTCTAAACAAAGCGTCGTAGCGGGATCTACATGTGAAGCGGAATACATAGCTGCTTCGGAAGCAGCAAATGAAGGAGTCTGGATGAAGGAGTTCATATCCGATCTAGGTGTCATACCTAGTGCATCGGGTCCAATGAAAATCTTTTGTGACAATACTGGTGCAATTGCCTTGGCAAAGGAATCCAGATTTCACAAAAGGACCAAACACATCAAGAGACGCTTCAACTCCATCCGGGATCTAGTCCAGGTGGGAGACATAGAGATTTGCAAGATACATACGGATCTGAATGTTGCAGACCCGTTGACTAAGCCTCTTCCACGAGCAAAACATGATCAGCACCAAGGCTCCATGGGTGTTAGAATCATTACAGTGTAATCTAGATTATTGACTCTAGTGCAAGTGGGAGACTGAAGGAAATATGCCCTAGAGGCAATAATAAAGTTATTATTTATTTCCTTATAATCATGATAAATGTTTATTATTCATGCTAGAATTGTATTTACCGGAAACATAATACATGTGTGAATACATAGACAAACAAAGTGTCACTAGTATGCCTCTACTTGACTAGCTCGTTAATCAAAGATGGTTATGTTTCCTAACCATGAACAATGAGTTGTTATTTGATTAACGAGGTCACATCATTAGTAGAATGATCTGATTGACATGACCCATTCCATTAGCTTAGCACCCGATCGTTTAGTATGTTGCTATTGCTTTCTTCATGACTTATACATGTTCCTATGACTATGAGATTATGCAACTCCCGTTTACCGGAGGAACACTTTGGGTACTACCAAACGTCACAACGTAACTGGGTGATTATAAAGGAGTACTACAGGTGTCTCCAATGGTCGATGTTGGGTTGGCGTATTTCGAGATTAGGATTTGTCACTCCGATTGTCGGAGAGGTATCTCTGGGCCCTCTCGGTAATACACATCACATAAGCCTTGCAAGCATTACGACTAATATGTTAGTTGTGAGATGATGTATTACGGAACGAGTAAAGAGACTTGCCGGTAACGAGATTGAACTAGGTATTGGATACCGACGATCGAATCTCGGGCAAGTAACATACCGATGACAAAGGGAACAACGTATGTTGTTATGCGGTCTGACCGATAAAGATCTTCGTAGAATATGTAGGAGCCAATATGGGCATCCAGGTCCCGCTATTGGTTATTGACCGGAGACGTGTCTCGGTCATGTCTACATTGTTCTCGAACCCGTAGGGTCCGCACGCTTAAGGTTACGATGACAGTTATATTATGAGTTTATGCATTTTGATGTACCGAAGGTTGTTCGGAGTCCCGGATGTGATCACGGACATGACGAGGAGTCTCGAAATGGTCGAGACATAAAGATTGATATATTGGAAGCCTATGTTTGGACATCGGAAGTGTTCCGGGTGAAATCGGGATTTTACCGGGTTACCGGGAGGTTACCGGAACCCCCCGGGAGCCATATGGGCCTTCATGGGCCTTAGTGGAAAGGAGAAAGGGGCAGCCCAAGGGGGCTGCGCGCCTCCCCCCTTCCCCTAGTCCTATTAGGACTAGGAGAGGTGGCCGGCCACCCCTCTCCCTCTTTCCCCCTTGGGAATCCTAGTTGGAATAGATTGGGGGGGGGGGAGTCCTACTCCCGGTAGGAGTAGGACTCCTCCTGCGCCTCTCTCTCTTGGCCGGCGCCCCCTCCCCCCTTGGCTCCTTTATATACTGAGGTAGAGGCACCCCAAAGACACACAAGTTGACACAAGTTGATCCACGTGATCTATTCCTTAGCCGTGTGCGGTGCCCCCTGCCACCATATTCCTCGATAATACTGTAGCGGAGTTTAGGCGAAGCCCTGCTGCTGTAGTTCATCAAGATCGTCACCACGCCGTTGTGCTGACGGAACTCTTCCCCGACACTTTGCTAGATCGGAGTCCGGGGATCGTCATCGAGCTGAACGTGTGCTCGAACTCGGAGGTGCCGTAGTTTCGGTGCTTGATCGGTTGGATCGAGAAGACGTACGACTACTTCCTCTACGTCGTGTCATCGCTTCCGCAGTCGGTCTGCGTTGGGTACGTAGACAATACTCTCCCCTCGTTGCTATGCATCACATGATCCTGCGTGTGCGTAGGAATTTTTTTGAAATTACTACGAAACCCAACAAGGGGCGCGCGGCCCAGCCCTGGCCACCTCTCCTCTCTTCCACTAAGGCCCATATACCTCCCGGGGGGTTCCGGTAACCTCCCGGTACTCCGGTAAAATCCCGATTTCACCCGGAACACTTCCGATATCCAAATATAGGCTTCCAATATATCAATCTTTATGTCTCGACCATTTCGAGACTCCTCGTCATGTCCGTGATCACATCCGGGACTCCGAACAAACTTCGATACATCAAATTCATAAACTCATAATATAACTGTCATCGAAACCTTAAGCGTGCGGACCCTACGGGTTCGAGAACAATGTAGATATGACCGAGACACGTCTCCGGTCAATAACCAATAGCGGAACCTGGATGCTCATATTGGCTCCTACATATTCTATGAAGATCTTTATCGGTCAGACCTCATAACAACATATGATGTTCCCTTTGTCATCGGCATGTTACTTGCCCGAGATTCGATCGTCGGTATCTTAATACCTAGTTCAATCTCGTTACCGGCAAGTCTCTTTACTCGTTCCGTAGTACATCATCTCACAACTAACTCATTAGTTGCAATGCTTGCAAGGATTATGTGATGTGTATTACCGAGAGGGCCCAGAGATACCTCTCCGACAATCAGAGTGACAAATCCTAATCTCGAAATACGCCAACCCAACATGTACCTTTGGAGACACCTGTAGAGCACCTTTATAATCACCCAGTTACGTTGTGATGTTTGGTAGCACACAAAGTGTTCCTCCGGTAAACGGGAGTTGCATAATCTCATAGTCATAGGAACATGTATAAGTCATGAAGAAAGCAATAGCAACATACTAAACGATCGGGTGCTAAGCTAATGGAATGGGTCATGTCAATCAGATCATTCACCTAATGATGTGATCCCGTTAATCAAATAACAACTCTTTGTCCATGGTTAGGAAACATAACCATCTTTGATTAACGAGCTAGTCTAGTAGAGGCATACTAGTGACACTCTGTTTGTCTATGTATTCACACATGTATTATGTTTCCGGTTAATACAATTCTAGCATGAATAATAAATATTTATCATGATATAAGGAAATAAATAATAACTTTATTATTGCCTCTAGGGCATATTTCCTTCAGTCTCCCACTTGCACTAGAGTCAATAATCTAGTTCACATTGTCATGTGATTCAACACTAAGAGTTCACATCACCATGTGATTAACACCCATAGTTCACATCGTCATGTGACCTATACCCAAAGGGTTTACTAGAGTCAATAATCTAGTTCACATCATTTATGTGATTAACACCCAAAGAGTACTAAGGTGTGATCATGTTTTGCTTGTGAGATAATTTTAGTCAACGGGTCTGTCACATACAGATCCGTAAGTATTTTGTGAATTCTATGTCTACAATGCTCTGCACGGAGCTACTCTAGCTAATTGCTCCCACTTTCAATATGTATCTAGATTGATACTTAGAGACATCCAGACCTGTGTCAAAACTTGCATCGACGTAACTTTTTACGATGAACCTTTTGTCACCTCCATAATCGAGAAATATTTCCTTATTCCACTAAGGATAATTTTGACCAATGTCCAGTGATCTACTCTTAGATCACTATTGTACTCCCTTGCTTAACACAGTGTAGGGTATACAATAGATCTGGTACACATCATGGCATACTTTATAGAACCTATGGCTGAGGCATAGGGAATGACTTTCATTCTCTTTCTATCTTCTGCCGTGGTCGAGCTTTGAGTCTTACTCAATTTCATACCTTGTAACACAGCCAAGAACTCTTTCTTTGACTGTTCCATTTTTGAACTACTTCAAAATATTGTCAAGGTATGTACTCATTGAAAAAACTTATCAAGCGTCTTGATCTATCTCTATAGATTTTGATGCTTAATATGTAAGCAGCTTCACCGAGGTCTTTCTTTGAAAAACTTCTTTAAAAACACTCCTTTATGCTTTGCAGAATAATTCTACATTATTTCCGATCAACAATATGTCATTCACATATACTTATCAGAAATGCTGTAGTGCTCCCACTCACTTTCTTGTAAATACAGGCTTCACCGCAAGTCTGTATAAAACTATATGCTTTGATCATACTATCAAAGCGTTTATTCCAACTCCGAGAGGCTTGCACCAGTCCATAAATGGATCGCTAGAGCTTGCACACTTTGTTAGCTCCTTTTGGATCGACAAAACCTTCCGGCTGCATCATATACAACTCTTCTTCCAGAAATCCATTCAGGAATGCAGTTTTGACATCCATTTGCTGGATTTCATAAAATGCGGCAATTGCTAACATGATTCGGACAGACTTAAGAATAGATACGAGTGAGAAACTCTCATCATAGTCAACACCTTGAACTTGTCGAAAACCTTTTTGCGACAATTCTAGCTTTGTAGATAGTAACACCACTATCAGCGTCCATCTTCCTCTTGAAGATCCATTTAATCTCAATGGCTCGCCGATCATTGGGCAAGTCAATCAAAGTCCATACTTTGTTCTCATACATGGATCTCATCTCAGATTTCATGGTCTCAAGCCATTTCGCAAAATCTAGGCTCATCATCGCTTCCTCATAGTTCGCAAGTTCGTCATGGTCTAGTAACATGACTTCCAGAATAGGATTATCGTACCACTTTGGTGCGGATCTCACTCTAGTTTACCTACGAGATTCGGTATTAACTTGATCTGAAGTTACATGATCATCATCATTAGTCTTCCTCACTAATTGGTGTAGTAGTCACAGGAACAGATTTCTTGTGATGAACTACTTTTCAATAAGGGAGAAGGTACAATTACCTTATCAAGTTCTACTTTCCTCCCACTCACTTCTTTCAAGAGAAACTCCTTCTCTAGAAAGGATCCATTCTTAGCAACGAATGTCTTGCCTTCGGATCTGTGATAGAAGGTGTACCCAATAGTCTCCTTTGGGTATCCTATGAAGACATATTTCTCCGATTTGGGTTTGAGCTTATCAGGATGAAACTTTTTCATATAAGCATCACAATCCCAAACTTTAAGAAACGACAACTTTGGTTTCTTGCCAAACCACAGTTCAGATTGTGTCGTCTCAACGGACTTAGATGGTGCCCTTTTAAACGTGAATGCAGATGTCTTTAATGCATAACCCCAAAACGATAGTGGTAGATCGGTAAGAGACATCATAGATCGCACCATATCTAATAAAGTACGGTTATGATGTTCGGACACACCATTATGCTGTGGTGTTCCAGGTGGCGTGAGTAGTGAAACTTTTTCACATTGTTTTAACTGAAGGCTAGACTCGTAACTCAAATATTTTACCTCTGTGATCATATCGTAGAAACTTTTATTTTCTTGTTACGATGATTCTCCACTTCACTCTGAAATTCTTTGAACTTCTCAAATATTTCAGACTTGTGTTTCATTAAGTAGATATACCCATATCTGCTCAAATCATCTGTGAAGGTCAGAAAATAATGATACCCGCCACGATCCTTAACACTCATCGGATCTCATACATCGGTATGTATTATTTCCAATAAGTCAGTTGCTCGCTCCATCGTTCCAGAGAACGACGTTTTAGTCATCTTGCCCATGAGGCATGGTTCGCAAGCATCAACTGATTCATAATCAATTGATTCCGAAAACCCATTAGCATGGAGTTTCTTCATGTGCTTTACACCAATATGACCTAAACGGCAGTGCCACAAATAAGTTGCACTATCATTATTAACTTTGCATCTTTTGGTTTCAATATTATGATTATGTGTATCACTACGATCGAGATCCAACGAACTATTTTCATTGGGTGTGTAACCATATAAGGTTTATTCATGTAAACAAAACAACAATTTATTCTCTTACTTAAATGAATAACCGTATTACAATAAACATGATCAAATCATATTCATGCTCAACGTGAACACCAAATAACACTTATTCAGGTTCAACACTAATCCTGAAAGTATAGGGAGTGTGCGATGATGATCATATCAATCTTGGAACCACTTCCAACACACATCGTCACTTCACCCTTAACTAGTCTCTGTTTATTCTGCAACTCCCGTTTCGAGTTACTAATCTTAGCAACTGAACTAGTATCAAATACTGAGGGGTTGCTATAAACACTAGTAAAGTACACATCAATAACATGTATATCAAATATACTTATGTTCACTTTGCCATCCCTCTTATCTGCCAATCACTTGGGGTAGTTCCGCTTCCTGTGACTGGTCCCTTTGCAGTAGAAACACTTAGTCTCAGGCTTAGGAACAGACTTGGGCTTCTTCACTTGAGCAGCAACTTGCTTGCTGTTCTTCTTGAAGTTCCCCTTCTTCCCTCTGCCCTTTTCTTGAAACTAGTGGTCTTATCTACCATCAACACTTGATGTTTTTCTCTACCTTCGTCAATTTCCGCATTACGAAGAGCTTGGGAATCGTTTCCGTTATCCCTTGCATATCATAGTTCATCACGAAGTTATACTAACTTGGTGATGGTGACTAGAGAATTCTATCAATCACTATCTTATCTGGAAGATTAACTCCCACTTGATTCAAGCGATTGTAGTACTCAGACAATCTGAGCACATGCTCACTAGTTGAGAGATTCTCCTCCATCTTTTAGCTATAGAACTTGTTGGAGACTTCATATCTCTCAACTCGGGTATTTGCTTGAAATATTAACTTCAACTCCTGGAACATCTCATATGCTCCATGACGTTCAAAACGTCTTTGAAGTCCCTATTCTAAGTTATTAAGCATGGTGCACTAAACTATCAAGTAGTCATCATATTGAGCTAGCCAAACGTTCATAACGTCTGCATCTGCTCCTGCAATAGGTCCGTCACCTAGCGGTGCATCAAGGACATAATTCTTCTGTGCAGCAATGAGGATAAACCTCAGATCACGGATCCAATCCGCATCATTGCTACTAACATCTTTCAACACAATTTTCTCTAGGAACATATCAAAATAAACACAGGGAAGCAACAACGCGAGCTATTGATCTACAACATAATTTGCAAAATACTACCAGGACTAAGTTCATGATAAGTTTAAGTTCAATTAATCATATTACTTAAGAACTCCCACTTAGATAGACATCCCTCTAATCCTCTAAGTGATTACGTGATCCAAATCAACTAAACCATGTCCGATCATCACGTGAGATGGAGTAGTTTCATTGGTGAACATCACTATGTTGATCATATCTACTATATGATTCACGCTCGACCTTTCGGTCTCCGTGTTCCGAGGCCATATCTGTATATGCTTGGCTCATCAAGTATAACCTGAGTATTCTGCGTGTGCAACTGTTTTGCACCCGTTGTATTTGAACGTAGAGCCTATCACACCCGATCATCACGTGGTGTCTCAGCATGAAGAACTTTCGCAACGGTGCATACTCAGGGAGAACACTTCTTGATAATTAGTGAGAGATCATCTTATAGTGCTACCGTCAATCAAAGCAAGATAAGATGCATAAAAGATAAACATCACATGCAATCAATATAAGTGATATGATATGGCCATCATCATCTTGTGCTTGTGATCTCCATCTTCGAAGCACCGTCATGATCACCATCGTCACCGGCGCGACACCTTGATCTCCATCGTAGCATTGTTGTCGTCTCGCCAATCTTATGCTTCCATGACTATCGCTACCGCTTAGTGATAAAGTAAAGCATTACAGCGCGATTGCATTGCATACAATAAAGCGACAACCATATGGCTCCTACCAGTTGCCGATAACTCGGTTACAAAACATGATCATCTCATACAATAAAATTTAGCATCATGTCTTGACCATATCACATCACAACATGCCCTGCAAAAACAAGTTAGACGTCCTCTACTTTGTTGTTGCAAGTTTTACGTGGCTGCTACGGGCTTAAGTAAGAACCAATCTTACCTACGCATCAAAACCACAACGATAGTTTGTCAAGTTGGTGCTGTTTTAACCTTCGCAAGGACCGGGCGTAGCCACACTCGGTTCAACTAAAGTTGGAGAAACTGTCACCCGCTAGCCACCTTTGTGCAAAGCACGTCGGGAGAACCGGTCTCGCGTAAGCGTACGCGTAATGTTGGTCCGGGCCGCTTCGTCCAACAATACCGCCGAACGAAAGTATGACATGCTGGTAAGCAGTATGACTTATATCGCCCACAAGTCACTTGTGTTCTACTCGTGCAAATAACATCAACACATAAAACCTAGGCTCGGATGCCACTGTTGGGCAATGTAGTAATTTCAAAAAATTTCCTACGCACACGCAAGATCATGGTGATGCATAGCAACGAGAGGGGAGAGTGTGATCTACGTACCCTTGTAGATCGACAACGGAAGCGTTAGCACAACGTGGTTGATGTAGTCGTACGTCTTCACGGCCCGACCGATGAAGCACCGAAACTACGGCACCTCCGAGTTCTAGCACACGTTCAGCTCGATGACGATCCCCGGACTCCGATCCAGCAAAGTGTCGAGGAAGAGTTCCGTCAGCACGACGGCGTGGTGACGATCTTGATGTACTACCGTCGCAGGGCTTCGCCTAAGCACCGCTACAATATTATCGAGGACTATGGTGGAAGGGGGCACCGCACACGGCTAAGAATATGATCACGTGGATCAACTTGTGTCTCTAGGGGTGCCTCCTGCCTCCGTATATAAAGGATCAAAGGGGGTGCGGCCGGCCAAGAGAGGGCGCGCCAGGAGGAGTCCTACTCCCTCCGGGAGTAGGATTCCCCCCTTTCCTAGTTGGAATAGGATTCGGGAGGGGGGAAAGAGGAGAGAGAGAAGGAAGGGGGGCGCCGCCCCCCTCTCCTTGTCCTATTCGGACTAGGGGGGGGGGAGGGGCGCGCGGCCCAGCCCTGGCCACCTCTCCTCTCTTCCACTAAGGCCCACTAAGGCCCATATACCTCCCGGGGGGTTCCGGTAACCTCCCGGTACTCCGGTAAAATCCTGATTTCACCCGGAACACTTCCGATATCCAAATATAGGCTTCCAATATATCAATATTTATGTCTCGACCATTTCGAGACTCCTCGTCATGTCCGTGATCACATCCGGGACTCCGAACAAACTTCGGTACATCAAAATCCATAAACTCATAATATAACTGTCATCGAAACCTTAAGTGTGCGGACCCTACGGGTTCGAGAACAATGTAGATATGACCGAGACACGTCTCCGGTCAATAACCAATAGCGGAACCTGGATGCTCATATTGGCTCCTACATATTCTACGAAGATCTTTATCGGTCAGACCGCATAACAACATACGTTGTTCCCTTTGTCATCAGTATGTTACTTGCCCGAGATTCGATCGTCGGTATCTTAATACCTAGTTCAATCTCGTTACCGGCAAGTCTCTTTACTCGTTCCGTAATACATCATCTCACAACTAACGCATTAGTTGCAATGCTTGCAAGGCTTATGTGATGTGTATTACCGAGAGGGCGCAAAGATACCTCTCCGACAATCGGAGTGACAAATCCTAATCTCGAAATACACCAACCCAACATGTACCTTTGGATACACCTGTAGAGCACCTTTATAATCACCCAGTTACGTTGTGACGTTTGGTAGCACACAAAGTGTTCCTCCGGTAAACGGGAGTTGCATAATCTCATAGTCATAGGAACATGTATAAGTCATGAAGAAAGCAATAGCAACATACTAAACGATCGGGTGCTAAGCTAATGGAATGGGTCATGTCAATCAGATCATTCACCTAATGATGTGATCCCGTTAATCAAATAACAACTCTTTGTCCATGGTTAGGAAACATAACCATCTTTGATTAACGAGCTAGTCTAGTAGAGGCATACTAGTGACACTCTGTTTGTCTATGTATTCACACATGTATTATGTTTCCGGTTAATACAATTCTAGCATGAATAATAAACATTTATCATGATATAAGGAAATAAATAATAGCTTTATTATTGCCTCTAGGGCATATTTCCTTCAGACACTTCACCATTATTTGGGCCTAGAGGAAGGCATTGGGAAGTAATAAGTAGATGATGAGTTGCTAGAGTGACAGAAGCTTAAACCCTAGTATATGCGTTGCTTCGTAAGGGGCTGATTTGGATCCACATGTTTCATGCTATGGTTAGGTTTACCTTAATACTTTTGTTGTATTTGCGGATGCTTGTAATAGAGGTTAATCATAAGTGGGATGCTTGTCCAAGTAAGGGCAGCACCCAAGCACCGGTCCACCCACATACCAAATTATCAAAGTACCGAACGCGAATCATATGAACGTGATGAAAACTAGCTTGACGATATTCCCATGTGTCCTCGGGAGCACTTTACATCATATAAGAGTTTGTCCAGGCTTGTCCTTTGCTACAAAAGGATTGGGCCACCTTGACGCACTTTATTTACTTTTGTTACTTGTTGCTCGTTAGAAATTATCCTATCCCGGAACTATCTGTTACCACTTATTTCAGTACTTGCAGAGAATACCTTGCTAGAAACCGCTTATCATTTCCTTCTGCTCCTCACTGGGTTCGACACTCTTACTTATCGAAAGGACAACAATAGATCCCCTATACTTGTGGGTCATCAAGACTCTTTCTGGCACCGTTGCCGGGGAGTGAATCGCCTTTGGTAGGTGGAATTTGGTAAGGAAAAATTTATATAGTGTGCTGAAATTTACTGTCAGTTGTTATCATGGAAGGTAATCCTCTGAGGGGCTTGTTCGGGGTATCTTCACCCCAACCAGTAGAGCACAGAGTTGCCCCTCAACCTACTGAACCTACTGAAAATGAAAATGAAAATGAAAATGCTTGCTTTGAAGTTCCTTTGGGTATGATAGAAAAACTGCTAGCTAATCCTTTTCTAGTGGATGGAACAAAACATCCTGATGAACATATCATATATGTGGATCAAGTTTATGGATTATTTAAGCTTGCAGATGTACCCAGAGATGTTGTTAAGAAGAAGGTCTTCCCCTTATCTTTGAGGGGAGATGCATCGACATGGTATAGGCTATGTGATGATATGAGGTCTTGGAATTACAAACAATTGAAATTGGAATTTCATCAGCAGTTTTATCCTATGCATCTTGTTCATCGTGATCGCAATTATATATATAATTTTTGGCCTCACGAAGGAGAAAGCATCGCTCAAGCTTGGGGGAGGCTTAAATCAATGTTATATTCATGCCCCAATCATGAGCTCAAGAGAAATGATTATTCAAAATTTTTATGCTCGGCTTTCTCGTAACAATCGCACCATGCTTGATACTTCTTGTGCTGGCTCTTTTATGATGAAGACTATTGAATTCAAATGGGATTTATTGGAAAGAATTAAACGTAACTCTGAAGATTGGGACCTTGACAATGGTAAGGAGTAGGTATGACACCTAGTTTTGATTGTGTTAAATCTTTTATGGATACCGATATTTTTCATAAATTTAGCACTAAATATGGACTTGACTCTGAGATAGTAGCTTCTTTCTGTGAATCTTTTGCTACTTATGTTGATCTCCCCAAGGAGAAGTGGTTTAAATATCATCCTCCCATAGAAGTAAAATTAGCTGCACCTATTAAAGTTGAAGAAAAGACTATTACTTATAATGATCCTATTGTTCCTACTTCTTATGTTGAGAAACCACCTTTCTCTGTTAGGATAAAGGATCATGCTAAAGCTTCAACTGTGGTTCGTAAAAGCAATATTAAAACATATACACCTCCTGAACAAGTTAAAGTTGAACCTAATATTGCTATTGTTAAAGATATCTTGTCTGATAATATTGATGGGCATGTTATTTATTTCTATAATGAAACTGCTAGAATTGCTAAACCCCGTGATAAAGATAAACCTAGACCTGTAGTAGGCATGCATGTTATTTCTGTTAAAATAGGAGATCATTGTTATCATGGCTTATGTGATATGGGTGCTAGTACTAGTGCAATACCTTATTCCTTATACAAAGAAGTTATGCATGATATTGCACCTGCTGAGATGGAAGATATTGATGTCACAATTAAACTTGCCAATAGAGATACTATTTCACCAATGGGAATTGTTAGAGATGTTGAAGTCTTGTGTGGGAAAACTAGATATCCTGCTGATTTTCTTGTTCTTGGTTCCCCACAAGATAGCTTTTGTCACATTATATTTGGTAGACCCTTCTTAAATACTGTTAATGCTACCATAGATTGCAAAAGAGATGTTGTTACTGTCGGTTTAGATGATATGACTCATGAATTTAATTTTTCTAAATTTAGTAGACAACACCGTGAAGAAGAATTACCTGGTAAGGATGAAATTATTGGTCTTGCTTATATTGCCGTACCTCCTAGTGATCCTTTAGAACAATATTTTCTAGACCATGAAAATGATATGTTTATGAATGAAAGAAGGGAATTAGATGAAGTATTCTTTAAACAGGAACCTATGCTGAAAAACAATTTACCTGTTGAAATCCTAGGGGATCCTCCTCCACCCAAGGGTGATCCCGTGTTTAAGCTTAAACCATTACCTGATACCCTTAAATATGCTTATCTTGATGAGAAAAAGATATATCCTGTTATTATTAGTGCTAACCTTTCAGAACATGGAGAAGAGAGATTATTGAAAACTCTGAAGAAGCACCGTGCTGCTATTGGGTATACTCTTGATGATCTTAAGGGCATTAGTCCCACTCTATGTCAACATAAAATTAATTTGGAAGAAGATGCTAAACCAGTTTGTGATCATCAATGCCGGCCAAATCCTAAAATGAAAGAAGTGGTAAGAAAGGAGATACTAAAGCTCCTTGAGGCAGGTATAATTTATCCCGTTGCTGATAGTCAGTGGGTAAGCCCTGTACATTGTGTCCCTAAGAAGGGAGGTATTACTGTTGTTCCTAATGATAAAGATGAATTGATTCCTCAAAGAATTATTGCGGGTTATAGGATGGTAATTGATTTCCGCAAATTAAATAAGGCTACTAAAAAAGATCATTACCCCTTACCTTTTATCGATCAAATGCTAGAAAGATTATCTAAACATACACATTTTTGCTTTCTAGATGGTTATTCTGGTTTCTCTCAAATACCTGTGTCAGCCAAAGATCAATCAAAGACTACTTTTACATGCCCTTTTGGTACCTTTTCTTATAGACGTATGCCTTTTGGTTTATGTAATGCACCAGCTACCTTTCAAAGATGCATGATGGCTATATTCTCTGACTTCTGTGAAAAGATTTGTGAGGTTTCCATGGACGACTTTTCCGTCTATGGATATTCTTTTGATGACTGCTTGAGCAACCTTGATCGAGTTTTGCAGAGATGTGAAGAAACTAATCTTGTCTTGAATTGGGAAAGAGGTATTGAAGTTGATAAAGCCAAGGTTGATGCTATTGAAAAGATGCCATGTCCCAAGGACATCAAAGGTATAAGAAGTTTCCTTGGTCATGCCGGTTTTTATAGGAGGTTCATTAAGGACTTCTCAAAAATTTCTCGGCCTCTGACTAATTTATTACAAAAAGATATACCATTTGTTTTTGATGATGATTGTGTAGAAGCATTTGAAATACTTAAGAAAGCATTGATCTCTGCACCTATTGTTCAGCCACCTGATTGGAATTTACCCTTTGAAATTATGTGTGATGCTAGTGATTATGCTGTAGGTGCTGTTCTAGGACAAATAGTTGATAAGAAACTAAATGTTATTCAATATGCTAGTAAAACTCTAGACAATGCTCAAAGAAATTATGCTACTACTGAAAAAGAATTCTTAGCAGTTGTATTTGCTTGTGATAAGTTTAGACCTTATATTGTTGATTCTAAAGTAACTATTCACACTAAGCATGCTGCTATTAAATATCTTATGGAAAAGAAAGATGCTAAACCTAGACTTATTAGATGGGTTCTCTTGCTACAAGAATTTGATTTGCATATTGTTGATAGAAAAGGAGCTGAGAACCCCGTTGCAGACAACTTGTCTAGGTTAGAAAATGTGCTTGATGACCCAGTACCTATTGATGATAGTTTTCCTGATGAGCAATTAAATGTCATAAATGCTTCTCATACTGCTCCATGGTATGCTGATTATGCTAATTACATTGTTGGTAAGTTTATACCACCTAGTTTCACATACCAGCAAAAGAAAAAGTTCTTTTATGATTTGAGGCATTACTTTTGGGATGACCCACATCTTTATAAAGAAGGAGTAGATGGTGTTATTAGACGTTGTGTACCTGTGGAATAGGAACAGATCCTACGCAAGTGTCCCTTTGAAGCTTATGGAGGACACCATGCTGGAAATAGAACTGCACATAAGGTACTGCAATCTGGTTTTTATTGGCCTACACTCTTCAAGGATGCCCGTAAGTTTGTCTTATCTTGTGATGAATGTCAAAGAATTGGTAATATTAGTAGACGTCAAGAAATGCCCATGAATTATTCACTTATTATTGAACCATTTGATGTTTGGGGCTTTGACTATATGGGACCTTTTCCTTCCTCTAATGGTTATACACATATTTTAGTTGCTGTTGATTATGTTACTAAGTGGGTAGAAGCTATTCCAACTAGTAGTGCTGATCATAACAATTCTATTAAAATGCTTAAAGAAGTTATTTTTCCAAGATTTGGAGTCCCTAGATATTTAATGAGTGATGGTGGTTCGCATTTTATTCATGGTGCCTTTCGTAAAATGCTTGCTAAATATGATGTTAATCATAGAATTGCATCTCTTATCACCCTCAGTCTAGTGGTCAAGTAGAATTGAGTAATAGAGAGCTCAAATTAATTTTGCAAAAGACTGTTAATAGGTCTAGAAAGAATTGGTCCAAGAAACTTGATGATGCATTATGGGCCTATAGAACTGCATATAAAAATCCTATGGGTATGTCTCTGTATAAAATGGTCTATGGAAAAGAATGTCACTTGCCTCTCGAACTAGAACACAAGGCTTATTGAGCTATTAAAGAACTTAATTATGATTTTAAACTTGCTGGTGAGAAGAGGCGATTTGATATTAGCTCACTTGATGAATGGAGAACCCAAGCCTACGAGAATGCCAAGTTGTTTAAAGAAAAAGTTAAAAGATGGCATGACAAAAGGATACAAAAGCATGAGTTTAATGTAGGTGATTATGTATTGCTATACAACTCTCGTTTAAGATTTTTTGCGGGAAAACTTCTCTCTAAATGGGAAGGCCCTTATGTTATCGAGGAGGTCTACCATTCCGGTGCCATAAAAATCAACAACTTCGAAGGCACCAATCCGAAGGTGGTGAATGGTCAAAGAATCAAACACTATATCTCAGGTAATCCCATAAATGTTGAAACCAATATTATCAAAACCGTAACCCCGGAGGAATACATAAAGGACACTTTCCGGAACGTTTCAGACTCCAAAAAGGAATAGGTATGTGGTACGGTAAGTAAACCGACTCCAAAACAGTTTTTAAGGCAATATTTCTCCGTTTTGGAATATTTAGAAAAATAGAAAAATAAGCAACAGTCCGGGAAGGACACGAGGGCTCCACGAGGGTGGAGGGCACGCCCTACCCTACTGGGCGTGCCCCCCTACCTCGTGGGCACCTCGTGTGCTCTCCGGACTCCATTTTCGTACACGACACGTATTTTGGTCAGTAAAAAATCATTATATAATCTCTCGGGGGTTTTGACTCCCGTATCATGCAAAAATCTCCTGTTTTTGTTTCGAGCTGTTTTTCTGACAGATCTAGGTTATCATGACGTCTCCAAGTGCCACCAAGGACAAGTTCTTCGAGAAGGTCATCAACCCTTACCTTACGGAGGTGCAGCGACACCCTCAAACCATTGAGATGCGTGATGGGTTGCTGCACATCCGTGATGCTGACGGACCAAAGGGGACCGGAAGCGTGGAGACGAGGCTTGAAGCAATGGAGCAACAAGTTTTCAAGTTTCAGGGGATGGTGGAGCTTGGACTCAACCCCAACTACATGATGATCGCAGAATTCACCAACAAACACAAGCTGGATGCCGACAACATCAGGGAGACCATCTTCAAGCTTCACGACAAAATCGAGCACCTTCAAGCTCAAATCTATGACCTGCAAAACCAAAACTGTGAGTATGAATATAGATTCAAAAGGATGAGTTGGGCTGCAGATTTGAGGATCCCGGAGACTCGGTCATCCTTTTATGATGGTGAGCCTATGCCTTGGAAGGAGGACGACAAGCCTACACCATCAACAAAATTACCACCATCTCCACCAACAAAAAATAATTGAGTATTTGGTATGGGCACTCCACTTGGCAACTGCCAAGCTTGGGGGAGTGCCCCGGTATCGTATCACCATCACTTTATCTTTACCATTTTTCTTAGTTTGATCCTTTTGGTAATATCTTGATCTAGTAGAATAAAAGTTCTTAGTATGATCTAGTTGTGAGTTTTGCTTTATTATCCTTCTATGTAATCGAGTCCGTGAGCTATATAATAAAGATTAGTGTTGAGTCAAGGGCTTGATTATTTTGCCATGATCCTAAAGGAATAAAAGAAAAGAGAAAGAAATAAAAAGAAACAAAGAGATCATATGAGTCTTATGGAGAGTAATGAGCTCACATAGAAAGAGTATGATGAATAAAAGTTATTGAGGGTTGACAAACACAGTTTTGGTCATCATTGCAATTAATAGGAAGTAATAAAGAAAGAGAGGTCTTCACATATAAATATACTATCTTGGACATCTTTTATGATTGTGAGCACTCATTAAAATATGACATGCGAAAGAGTTGACATTGGACAAGGAAGACAACGTAATGGGTTATGTTTTCTTACATCTGAGATAAATTATATTGTCTTGGATCTTCCAACATGATGAGCTTGCCTTTCCCCCTCATGCTAGCCAAATTCATTGCACCAAGTAGAGATACTACTTGTGCTTCCAAACACCCTTAAACCAGTCTTGCCAGAAGAGTCCACCATATCTACCTATGGATTGAGTAAGATCCATCAAGTAAGTTGTCATCGGTGCAAGCAATAAAAATTGCTCTCTAAATATGTATGATTGATTGGTGGGGGAGGAAATAAGCTTTATACGAGCGTGTGATATGGAAGTAATAAAAGCGATAGACTGCATAATAAAGGTCCATATCACAAGTGGCAATATAAAGTGACGTTCTTTCGCATTAAGATTTTGTGCATCCAACCCATAAAAGCGCATGACAACCTCTGCTTCCCTCTGTGAAGGGCCTATCTTTTACTTTTACCTCCTACATTGCATAAGAGTCATGGTGATCTTCACCCTTCCTTTTTACATTTTATCCTTTGGCAAGCACAATATGTTGGAAAGATCCTGGTATATATGGCTAATTGGATGTGAGTTTTCATAAACTATTACTGTTGACATTACCCTTGAGGTAAAACGTTGGGAGGCAAAACTATAAGCCCCTATCTTTCTCTGTGTCCGATTAAAACTCCATTATTGTGTGAGTGTCAGCAGTTGTGAAATATTATATGATAGTTGAGTATGTGGACTTGCTGAAAAGCTCTTATACATTGACTCTTTCCTATGTTATGATAAATTGCAATTGCTTCAATGACTGACATTGTAGTTTGTTAGTTTTCAATGAAGTTTACGATTCATACTTGATATTGTGATTGAATTATTACTCTAGCATTAGATATTATATGGCCAAGAATTATGTAAGTTGTTGTTCTAAGAATGATCATGATGCCCTCATGTCCATATTTTATTTTTATCGACACCTCTATCTCTAAACATGTGGACATATTTTTTGATTTCAGCTTTTCTCTTGAGGACAAGCAAGGTCTAAGCTTGGGGGAGTTGATACGTCCATTTTGCATCATGCTTTTATATCAATATTTATTGCATTTTGGGCTGTTATTACACATTATTTCACAATACTTATGCCTATTCTCTCTTATTTTACAAGGTTTACATAAAGAGGGAGAATGCCGGCAGCTGGGATTCTGGGCTAGAAAAGGAGCAAATATTAGAGACCTATTCTGCACAGCTCCAAAAGTCCTGAAACTTCACGGATGATGTTTTCCAAATTTATAAAAAGTACTGAGCGCAAGAACCTCACCAGGGGGGCCACACCCTTCCCATGAGGGTGGGGGGCGCGCCCCCCTACCTCGTGGGCCCCCTGGTGGCCATCTTCTGCTATATGGAGTCTTTCGATGGGAAAAAATCATAAGCCATCTTCTCGGACGAAACTCTGCCGCCACGAGGCGGAACCTTGGTGGAATCAATCTAGGGCTCTGGCGGAGCTGTTCTGCCGGGGAAACTTCCCTCCTGGAGGGGAAATCATCGCCATCGTCATCACCAGTGCTCCTCTCATCGGGAGAGGGCAATCTCCATCAACATCTTCATCAGCACCATCTTATCTCAAAACCCTAGTTCATCTCTTGTATCCAATTCTTGTCTCCAAGTCTGGGATTGGTGCTAGTAGGTTGCTAGTAGTGTTAATTACTCCTTGTAGTTGATGCTAGTTGGTTTAATTGGTGGAAGATCATATGTTCAGATCCTATATGCATATTAATACCCCTCTGATTATGAACATGTTTATGCTTTGTGAGTAGTTACTTTTGTTCCTGAGGACATGGGAGAAGTCTTGCTATTAGTAGTCATGTGAATTTGGTATTCGTTCGATATTTTGATGAGATGTATGTTGTCTCTCCTCTAGTGGTGTTATGTGAACATCGACTACATGACACTTCACCATTATTTGGGCCTAGAGGAAGGCATTGGGAAGTAATAAGTAGATGATGGGTTGCTAGAGTGACAGAAGCTTAAACCCTAGTTTATGCGTTGCTTCGTAAGGGGCTGATTTGGATCCATATGTTTCATGCTATGGTTAGGTTTACCTTAATACTTTTGTTGTATTTGCGGATGCTTGCAATAGAGGTTAATCATAAGTGGGATGCTTGTCCAAGTAAGGGCAGCACCCAAGCACCGGTCCACCCACATACCAAATTATCAAAGTACCGAACGCGAATCATATGAACGTGATGAAAACTAGCTTGACGATATTCCCATGTGTCCTAAGGAGCGCTTTACATCATATAAGAGTTTGTCCAGGCTTGTCCTTTGCTACAAAAGGATTGGGCCACCTTGCTGCACTTTATTTACTTTTGTTACTTGTTGCTCGTTACAAATTATCCTATCACAAAACTATCTGTTACCACTTATTTCAGTACTTGCAAAGAATACCTTGCTGGAAACCACTTATCATTTCCTTCTGCTCCTCGTTGGGTTCGACACTCTTACTTATCGAAACGACTACAATAGATCCCCTATACTTGTGGGTCATCAGGTCTCGGCCTAGTCGACGAGAAAGTCGGCCAGCGCTTGTGACTTGATGGCGGTGCGAGGCTGGTAGTAGATGGTGTAGGGGGCAAATCTATGGCCCATTTGGCCACTCGGCCGGAGGCATCTCGGCTTCCAATGATCTCGGCAAGCGGAGCAGTGCAGATAACAGTGATTGGGTGCTCTTGAAAGTACGGCTTCAATTTTTTGGCGGCAAAGTGCACACCATAGCACATCTTCTGATAGTGGGCGTAGTTTTGCTTGGAGGCGGACAACACTTCACTTAGGTAATACGCCGGCCTCTGGACTGGTAGCGCCTTTCCTTCCTCCTTGCGTTCTACCACTATGACTGTGTTGACCACTCGGCTGGTGGCGGCGATGTAGAGGAGCATGGGCTCCTTAGGAGTCGGAGCCGCCAGGACAGGCGGAGTAGTCAGCATCTTCTTGAGGTGGAGAATAGCTTCATCCGCCTTATTGTCCCATTCAAAAAAGTGGTATTCTTCATGAGCTGGTACAGGGGAAGAGCCTTCTCTCCCAGCCGACTGATGAAACGGCTGATGGACGCCAAACAGTCGGTGAACTTCTACACATGCAGCAGTCGGGTGGGTACTTCCATCCTCTCGATGGCTTTGATCTTCACAGGGTTGCACTCTATGCCGCGCTCTAAGACCAGGAATCCAAGAAGCTGGCCGGCTGGTACTCCGAAGACGCATTTCTCTGGGTTGAGCTTGATCTGAAACCGGCGTAGGTTCTCAAAGGTCTCTTTGAGGTCTTCTAGCAGCGTTCCATGCTTATCCGTCTTCACCACGACATCGTCCACGTAAATGTCGGCGTTTCTGCCGAGTTGCTTGAGGAGGCACTTCTGCATGCAACGCTGAAATGTGGCGCCGGCATTCCTCAAGCCGAACGTCATGGTTAAGTAGCAGAAGGCTCCAAATGGCGCGATGAAGGCAGTCTTCAGTCGGTCGGCCGGGTTCAGCTTGATCTGGTGATACCCTGAGTATGCATCCAAGAAACTCAACAGCTCGCATCCGGCTGTGGAGTCTATCACTTGGTCAATTCTTGGCAAAGCAAACAGGTCTTTGGGGCAGGCTTTGTTGAGGCTGGTGTAATCAATACACATGCACCACTGCTTGTTTTTCTTCAGCGCAAGGACTGGGTTGGCCAGCCACTCTGGAAAGAACACTTCCATGATGAAGCCGGCTGCTAGCAGCCGGGTTATCTCTTCTCTGACAACTCTTCTCTTATCTTCTGACAGGTGGCGCAAGGGCTGGCTGACCGGCTTGGCATCAGATGGGACATGTAACTTATGCTCGGCGAAATCCGTCGGAACACCCGGCATGTCTTTAGGTGACCATGCAAAGATGTCCCGATTCTCACGGAGGAAATCAACGAGCTCTCCTTCCTATTTGCTGTCGAGGTTTGCACCTACGACAACATACCTCTCTGGGTGCTCCGGGTCCAAGGGTATCTTCTTTGTCTCCTTGGCCGGCTTGAACGAGCCCTCGGCTTCCGACTCCTTGGGGTGGGGTGACATCTCCGGCTGCTTGCCTGCCGTTGCCACAACTCGGTCGAGAAGCCGCTTCTCGGCCGCAATCACGAGGGACTCGGCCAGCCGACTGCTTTCAGCCGCACAAGCGGACGACTTCTTGTAGTCCCCGGCTATGGTCAGAATTCCCTTAGAACTCGGCATCTTCATCTTGAGGTAAGCGTAATGGGGAACCACCATGAACTTGGGCAGTGCAGGTCAGCCAAGTAGCGCATGGTATGGGCTCTTGAGGTCCACCACCTCAAACCAGACCGGCTCTCGTCGGAAGTGATCCTTGTCTCCAAAGAGGTCGTCTATCTGGATCTTGCCGATTGATGAGCAGGAAAGGCCAGGAACTATGCCATGGAAAACAGTCTCACTAAGCTGAAGTTGCCTTTGTCTGATTCCTAACTTCTCCATGGTATCTTTGTACATAATGTTTATGCTGCTGCCGCCATCTATCAGAACTCGAGAAAACCGAGCAGCTCGCCTATCAGTGGCAAAGGTGGCATCCAGAACCAGGGCGTAGGAACCGGGATTGGGCATCACATCTGGGTGGTCGGCTCTACTCCAGTTGATGGGCTTCTCAGACCAATGCATGAACTCGAGGGTCTCTGATGCTACTGCATTCACTTCTTGCTGTCGTTGCCGTCTGTTGTGCTTATCATCGGCCACGCTGGTGAACATGACATAAGTTCCATGCTCTTCAGGGTACTTGTCTTGTATGGCTCCGACTGGTTGAACGGCCGACTGCTGAGGGGGAGGGGGCGGCGGCTGCCCAGCAGGCGGAGGAGGCGGAAGGCCGTCTCCCTGGTCGCTCCTTGTGAGCCAATGGCATTTCCGAGTGGTATGGTTGGATGGCTTCGCACCACTCTGGAATTTGCAGGGTGCGTCAAGAGTCTGCTCATATGAGAAGGCCGGCAGCCAATTGGACTTGCCGCCCTTCTGACGTTTGGACGGAGGCTGCCCATCCGGCTACTGGTCTTCGACTGCCGCCACCTGCCGGCTTGTGGAAGCCGGCTGTATGGCCTTGCGCTTGTTGTCGCTTGGTTGCTGGCGCCGACTGGTGTCGCCAGCCGGGGTTCGAGGAGCTTGAGGGGCTACTTTGCCAGACGCATCAACTTGGATCTCTGCCTTCATGGAGGAGTCGGCCGTGGCATATTTATCTGCTATGATCAGCAGCTCGTCGAGGGTTGCTGGCTCGTCGTAGAGGAGTCGGTGCTTAAGGAGGGTGCCCTCTCGGCACCCAGCGGTGAAGTACTCGATAGCCTGCACCTCGTGCATGCCTTTGCAAGAGTTGCGGAGCTCAGCCCAGCGCGTGAGGTAGTAAAGAGTCGACTCGTTGGGGCCTTGTACGCACAAGGAGAGATGGTGAGGTTTAGGCGGCCGCTTGCATGTGCTGGTGAAGTTGCGGATGCACTACTAGGAAAAGGCCTACTAATGGCGCACTGGTTTTGCCTACTAATGGCGCATTACCAGTGCGCCATTAGTAGCACGCCACTAGTATATCTTACGAATGGCGCACCACAGGTGCGCCATTAGTATCTGGTATACTAATGGCGCACCAACTAGTGCGCCATTAGTATGTAACAACATGCGCCATTAGTGTGCCTCCCCGGGGGCCATATGTAAGCATGGCTTTGTCATACTAATGGCGCATTCTCTGTTGATGCGCCATTAGTATCCTTTGGCATACTAATGGCGCACCTGGTGGTGATGCGCCATTAGTATGAATATTTGGTTTTTTTCCTTTTCTGATTTTTGCGCAGGTTACAAAATATATTATTAGACAGAATATAAAATATATTATTAGACAGAATATAGACAGCAGCACACAGCAACATCAGATTCATCGAATACAATAGAAGATTAGTCTCCGAATACAATTCATCATATTAGTCTCTGAATTCAAAAGACCGAACAAAGATAAAACATTACAAGTCTCAAGACCGCGAGTATCGAGTTTGTCGGAAGTAATACTAATCCTAACAAGTCCTACTAATCATCATCATACAACTTCTACTCGTTATTCATAACAAGTCATACGATCATCATCTTGATAGTCTTCGAACCAACCCTACTTAATTGTTCTTAGCACATGATCATCAGTATTAGGCAGGACCTAAATACCCTATTTAAGCTAAAATAGCATAAAACAATATAGACCCTGACTCTCCATTATGGAGAATGGAGAACATCCTGTCTCCAATTCTTGCGCTTCGCTTCCTTTTGCTTCCAAGAAGCTCCTTACGACTGTCCATACATTTTTTCCATCCTTTGATTTTCATGTCTCCACTTCTTTTAGAAATCTCGTATGGACAGTTGAGATTCGTAGGACGACCTGGCTGTATGTTCAAAACATTAACACTACCTTTCAGATACATCATATGAGGCACACAATTCTCTGGGATTATCTGTTGAAAAACATAGTAATAACTTCATAGTTAGCAATGATGTACTAGTTTTAGAAGTATGCAAAAGATGCACGGATGTCGTAATAGTAAAAATCTTACCAGGGTATCTCCATGGTAGTTACCGTAGTTGAACACATGCACTAGTGGCACGTATTTACCATAATGTTGAGGAGTTTGATTGTAGATATTGTAATTCTCAATGTCAGTACAAAATCCGACCAAATGATTTTTCTCCTTGTAAGTTGTTAATTCGGAGCCATCGGTGTAGTGGGTTTTGTCTACCATCTCCCGCACATTCTTTGAACAATAAAAATAAGCTGTCAATGGAAATAAGCTGTCAACTATTTTGAAATAAACAATATAAATTAGCTAATAACTATGTTTGAGAAACTCACATAGCGGTAGAACTGGAGGCGTATCAACAAGGACCCAAATGTCCATATTGTCTTGGTTGATGTCAGGATTACCAAGATCCATGGTGATAAGCATACCCTCATCAAAACCATACATCTTGCAAAATGCTTCCCAATTTTTGCAACCAAAATGGGTTACGCTCTCAGAATTATATAGATTTACTTCAAAGTCCACATCGTGATGAGTCCTTAGGTGAATTTTCTTTGTTTCAGAAATTTCATGGTCTTCAAAATCCATCCTCTCCAAGACATAGCGTCTTGCATGGCATGGGATAAGCTATACTCGAATTGTAAAAGATGAAAATTACACGTTGAAATAGTTGAAGTCATGCTTAATTATGAAAATAACACTTGTCGTCGTTGTGTACCGTTTCAACTTCGAAGGTCTCCTCGAGCTTAATGCTGAAGCGCCGATCATCGTCCAGGTGAGGCATGTCGCACAGACCTCGATCGTCGTGGCACCAGTCGCACTCCGTCGGGAGACTTTCATCGTCCGATGATGATGACGACATATCCTGGGACAGCTCCCAGAATTGCTTGCCGCCCGAACCACCGGCCTCATCGTTGTGGGCCATGTTTCGCTCTAAATAGGAAAAAAGTTTGGTCAAAAAGTTGGTTATTGTCAAGGAACAAGATCATGGTCTCATCATTTAGGGTTTGTCGACACCGAGGCACCCTAAAAGCCTAAGCTTTCATCATTTAGGGTTTGTCGATGCCGAGGCACCCTAAAAGCCTAAGCGTACATCATTTAGGTTCTCATCGACACCGAGGCATCCAGGGCAGCCAAGTTAAGTTTTCATCATTTATGGTTTATCGATGCCGAGGCACCCTAGGTTGGGCCTAATCACTTGGCACTAATCACTTGGCTCTATTGCCACCTATGGTTTAATACAGCAAGAATAAAGGGGCAGTTGATCCTACTTAATTAAGTACTAAGATACCCCAGCCCATGCATTAGTAGCAAGTACCTCATATGTCCGATTTTTAGCAAAGTCATGCTAAAATTCACGGAAAATTTCAGCATGACCTTTGCTGAAAATAGGACATATAAAGTACCCGAATTTGCCGGAACGGAAGTTAATCGACATTCCGGCAAACTCAAGGGCCTCTCGGGGTACCTGCAAAATCATCACGACACGAAGGGCCTCTCAAGGGCCTCAAGCAGCAGCGGCGTCTCCCAGGACCCCATTTTTTTGCTAAATTTCTTTGAGCAACAATCAGAGCAGAAAATTCAGCATATTTCTATACAACAGCACTGTAAAGATGAAGAACAGTTCTACAAAAGCCCATTTATATACAATAGCATCTTTGGTCATACCAATTTCTGAAACAATTCAAATCTGAACTGTATCTTTGGTCATACAAATCTCTGAAACTATACAAATCTGAAATATATATTTGGTCATACAAATCTATGGAACTAATCAAATCTGAACTATATCTTTGGTCATACAAATATCTGAAACTATACAAATCTGAAATATATATTTGGTCATACAAATTTATGGAACTAATCAAATCTGAACTATATCTTTGGTCATACAAATCTCTGAAAATTTTCTAAATCTGTGGTCATACAAATTTATGGAACTAATCAAATTATGATAGCTGGACACATAAATTATGATAGATTGTGACAGCTTGGGGAATAGATTATGATAGATTGTGATGCATGGACTTGTTCTACTCCAGGTTTTCAATTTACAAACACATACAAGCATAAGCAGTGCCAGAGATGATATTTGCTAGATATAGTTTCGGCAATGAGATTTAAATAGAGCTGTGGTGATGTAACCTAGGTGAATATACACGAAATAAGGTTTACTGGTGCTACCCAATGCTAGTAATCAAGCAGTAACATAAAATGCTAGTAAGTTCACTAGGAGTAAGTTCCTCTCTCGCGCGCACGCAGCAACCCAGAAAAACACAAGACAAGCAGTAGAATCTCTGCTCTACCGGGAGGCAATGAAATGGCCAAGGTCACAGGGGCGATACCTGAGCGGAAGCCCTAGGCTAGCGCGAGGGGGCGGAGCGCTGCTGTTGCTGCTGTTTCTCGGGGACGGCGAGGTCGGAGTGGGTGGCGCGGGAAGGCGGCAGGAGACGGGGGAGGGTGTCCCGCCGATCCGGCCAGAGGGGCGAGAGGTGGGAGGAGACGAGGCAGCGCCGCGGTCGGGTGGGTGCGTGGGGCACTCCTCCCTGGCCCGGACTGGCCACGCTGCTCGGGGACAGGGAAGGAGGCAAGGGGGGCGGCGAGGGGGACGGCGAACACAGCCGGGGGGCAGCGGGTGAGATCGATGAGGCAGGGGAGAGATTAGAGAGATTGGGGATTTAGTGTGGGGGGAAGCTTTCTAATGGCGCACCACCCCCTCGTGCGCCATAAGTATGACTATTCTAATGGCGCACCGAGGGGTGGTGCCCCATTAGAATTTAGTGTGGGGGGAAGCTTTCTAATGGCGCACCACCCCCTCGTGCGCCATAAGTACGACTATTCTAATGGCGCACCTCCCCTCGGTGCGCCATTAGAATTTTGTTTTAATCATAACAGTAATAACGGCGGCGGTGGAGCTAGCGGGGGAGGGTGCGGGTGGGATCGAGATGGAGGGGGATCGAGATCGAGATGGAGGGGGAATCGAGATCGAGATGGAGGGGGATCGATATCAAGTGTCCTCATGAATTCAAAAAGTGCCCATGAAATTTAAAAATATTCATGATATCAAAAAGTGCCCACGAAATACAATCGAGAAATGAAGACTACGATTTTAATACAATCGATCTTAGCTAGCTATCTGTTCACAATCTTCTTGCCCTTCTTTTTTGCAAATGGAGTTCTTCTGTGGAACGGACGTCCTTTAGGTAGGGTGGTCCTGCTTCTTCTTGTGGTGTGTGCTGCTACTTCATCGTCGTCGTCATGTTCGATCTTTGGGTCGCCGTACTTGTCGAAGTCTTGCTCATTGGCTACTCCATCCATTCCGATGATCTTCCTTTTGCCTCTCCTCACAACAACACGACTGGGCTTTGACGGGTCGGTAATGAAGAAGCATTGGTCCACTTGGGAAGCCACTACCCATGGCTCATTTTTCGCTGTGACGTTTGCGCCCGCGGTCTTGGATTTGGCTTCGGGTATAACCATGGTGGTGAAATACCGGTCTTCTTTTAGGACGCTCTTGGCCCATCTGACACGGAACATCGGGACCTTCTCTCCAGCGTAGCTCAGCTCCCAGATCTCCTCGATCCTTCCGTAGTATCTGTCCTTGTCGTTACCGGTGTAGGATTCCATCGTTACCCCGAAGTTCTGATAACCATCGCTCTTCATGTCCTTGTCCTCGGTGTAGAATGTGTAGCCGTTGATATGTACGCCTGATAGGTCATCAGGTTGTGCTCGGCGCCCTGCGACAAGGCGAATATGAGTTGTTCTTCCGCGGAAGAATCTTCATGTAAAGGGTACGACAGAAGCTTCTGCTTGAACCAATGCGTGAAACATGAGTTGTGCACTTTGAGTATATCTCCGTTCGTCCTCTGTTGGCCTTGGTCATTGTACATCTTCTCAATAAAGGTTTTGTGCTCTACCACCCAAGGATCGACCACGTCTATGTGTTGTAGCGCAACTAGGTTTGCTCTTTCAAAGTCGGCGAGTCGACCCTCAAAGTCAACATGCATTTCGCGGCGACCCTCACGGTGACCCCATCCAGCGAGCCTGCCGAGGTGCCTATTGACGGGCAGACCAACGGGGTTGTCGATGCCTAGATAATTCATGCAGTACGATATGCACTCTTCGGTCAGAAAGCCCCTGGCTATACTTCCCTCTGGACGTGACATGTTGCGAACGTATCCTTTGATGACACCATTCATCCTTTCAAACTGCATCATGCTGTGCAGGAACGTCGGCCCGAGTTGGATGATATCCTCCACGATATGGACCAGCAGATGCACCATAACGTCGAAGAATGCGGGCGGGAAGTACATCTCAAGCTCGCATAGTATCACCACGATCTCTTCCTGTAGCCTTCTGAGTTGCCTCACGCCAATCGACTTCCAAGAGATGACGTCAAAAAAGTTACATAGGCCAAATACCGTTTCACGGACGTGCGCGTCCATGATCCCACGGATTGTAACTAGAAGTATCTGCGTCATCAGCATGTGACAGCCGTGAGACTTCATCCCGCTGAACTTCTGCTTCGATGGGTCTAGGTATCTGCTTATCTTCCCCGCGTAACCGTAAGGAAGTTTTACTCCTAGGAGGCAGGTGAAAAACTGCTCAATCTCCTCCTGACTTAGAGTGAAGCACGCGGGAGGGTAGTCATTTCCGGTCTTCTTGGCCTTTTTGCCTTTGCGACGACTTTCTATGTCCTGCTTCGCCTCATCATCATCATCATCATCATCATCATCATCATCATCATCATCATCATCATCATTAGCGTGAAGCTCCTGCCTGATGCCCATTGATTTCAAGTCTGCCCTTGCTTTCGGCCCATCTTTGGTCCTCTCTGGCATGTTGAGCAGGGTACCAAGCAGACTCTCGCACACGTTCTTCGTGATATGCATGACATCAAGGCTGTGAGGCACACGGTGGATCTTCCAGTACGGCAAGTCCTAGAAAACAGACCTCGTTTTCCATACCTTCAGTGGCGTCCCACGTATTGGCTGGCGGTTTCCACAGCGTGTCTAGCTCCTCCTTCAGCAGCCCCAGATACAGATTGATGTCGTTCCCTGGTTGTTTCGGCCCTTCAATTAGCATACTCATGTGAATGTACTTCCTCTTCATGCACAACCAGGGGGGAAGGTTGTACATCCACGAAAACACAGGCCAGGTGCTATGTGTGCTTCTCTGGCTGCCAAACGGATTGACTCCATCGGTGCTCGCGCCCAGAACGATGTTCCTTGGATCCTTCACAAATTCTGGGTATTCGAAGTTCAACGCTTGCCACTGGCTCGCATCCTTAGGGTGACTCAGCATCTTGTCTTTTTTATTTATCTCCGGATCATTTTCGTCATCTTCCCGCTTCTTCTCCTCCCTATCTGCGTGCCAACGCAAGAGCTTTGCTACCTTAGGGTCCGTGAAATACTGCTGCAGACGAGGAGTGATCGGAAAGTACCACACCGATTTTCGAGGAGCTTTCTTCCTCTTCTTCTATCGAGTGACGCCGCACACGGGACATATGGTAGACTCTGCGTGCTCGTCCCGATAAATGATACAATTGTTCATGCACACATGGTATTTTGTAACGCCCGGATAATCTTGCTACAGTAATCCCATGCTAATCATGGCACGTCATCCCGATTACTGTTGCTATCCTCGCAATAATTCGAAACCGTTCAAATTCAAAATTCAAATTGATGAAAACAATAAAAGTTTTCAAAATTTAAAATAAAATTGTTTGGTGGTTGACGAATATTACAAAGGTAATTATAGTGCAACAGACATATTTTTATAAAATGGCTAAATGGATTAAATGATTTAAGCAGAAAAGAAATAATAAAAGAAAATACAAAAGGAAAGAAAAACAGAAAACCAAAAGGAAAAAAAAACAAAAGGAGGGAAGCCCCCCCTGCTGGACCGCGGCCCAGCTGGCCATCGGGCCAACCAGGCCGGCCCAGGTCGCCCCCCCCCCACTCCTCTCCCTTATCCACTTCCCCCCCCACTCCCCACCGACAGCCTCCCCCACTCCCCCCCGAAATATCCTCCCTCCCCCCCGATCTGGATCGGGAGGAGACCGCCCCGTCGCCGCCGAACGCCTCCCCGCCCTCCTCCTCGCCGGTCGTCCCCGACCGCCCCCGAGCACGTTGCCTAGACCCTACGCGCCCCCCCACCGTGAGCATCGCCCCGCTCCTCCCCCTCTGCTCCCGTCGCCGGATCCGGCCGCGCCCGCGTACCCCCCCCCTCGCGCCTCCTCCGCTCGGCCGGGGCCTCTTCCCCCCCCGCCGCGCCAGGCCGTTCCGCCCCCGGCCCTCCCTCTCTCTTCCTCGCCCGCGACCGCGCGAGCCCCGCCGTGGCCGCGCACGCCGGCCCGCCGCTCGGAGGCCTCCCCTCCCTCGCCGGACCTCCCACACGGAGCTCCTCCTCGCCTCGGCACCGCTCGGGTAGCCCCGTGCCGGCCGCGCCCCTTATCGCCACCACCGAGCCACGGCCCCGGCGAGCACGCCCGCGCCCGCGGACCGCCGTCGCCGCCACGCCGGGTTGCGCGCTGCCGCACCCCGCGCCTCCCTCTCGTCCCGTCCCTGGCCACGCCCCCTGCGCCCCGTGGCCCCGTTCCCGCAACCTCCCGAACGCCACCACCGCCTCCTTCCCGCGGCTCCTGGCCGCGCCTGCCAGGGCCGTCGCCGTCCGGGGCCTCCCCTGCTCCCCGCCCCCTGCCGCTGTCGAGCGAGGCCGCCGACGCAGCTGGGCCTCGCGCCCTCGCTGCGGTGGCCTCGGGCACGGGTGCCCAGTGCCCAGTCGGGCTCGCACCCGCACCCGCACCCGCATCGCCCTGTGCCCGCTAAGGCCCCCGGGCCACTGACTAGGGGGCCCCGCCCCAGAACGTTAAAAAAAAGGGATTAAAAAATAATAATAATAATAATAAATAATAAAATAAATAAAAACAATAAATATAATTAATAAAATAAAAATGATTTAATAAAATTATTAATTAATTAATTAATTAATTAATTAAATAAGTTAATTAATCCGGTTTAATTAAATTAATTAACTAGTTAAGTTTAGTTAAACTGTAATTAGATTAACCTAAACCCTAATTAACCTAAATAGAGAATGACAGGTGGGTCCCACTGGACCCACATGTCAGGTTGACCAAGTCAACCCTGTTGATTGCTGACGTCAGCATGACATCATGGTGACATCATAATTCCATTTTTCGAATTAAATAATTAATTGATTAAATTCCAGAAATTAATAAAATCTTTAAAGAAAAAAATCATATCTTTTAATCCGTAACTCGGATTAAAATATTTTCAACATGAAAGTTGCTCAGAACGACGGGACGAATTCGGGTACGCAGTCCGTTCGTCCGCCACACCCCCCTAACCTATCGAACCCGCAACTTTCCCCCTCCGGCTCCTCTGCCCGAAAACACGAAACACCGGGAATACTTTCCCGGATGATCCCCCCCTTAACCAGTACCACCTCATACCACGTTAGGGCACGCCTAGCATCGCTTCTTGACATGTCATGCATCGATATGCATCTGTTTACTTGGTATTCATTGTTTCTTCCCCCTCTTCTCTCCGGTAGACTACGAGACCGACGCTGCTGCTGCCCAGTTCGACTACGGAGTTGACGACCCCTCTCTCTTGCCAGAGCAACCAGGCAAGCCCCCCCCTTGATCACCAGATATCGCCTATTCTACTCTATACTGCTTGCATTAGAGTAGTGTAGCATGTTACTGCTTTCCGTTGATCCTATTCTGATGCATAGCCTGACATTGTTGCTACACCTGTTGATACCTTACCTGCAATCCTAAATGCTTAGTATAGGATGCTAGTTTATCATCATTGGCCCTACATTCTTGTCAGTCTGCCTTGCTATACTATTGGGCCGTGATCACTCGGAGGTGATCACGGGTATATACTATACATACATACATACTATACAGATGGTGACTAAAGTCGGGTCAGCTCGAAGAGTACCCGCGAGTGATTCACGGATTGGGGGCTGAAAGGACCTTTGTCCCGACGGCCCTCTGTGTGGATCTTTGTGGCGGAGCGACAGGGCAGGTTGAGACCGCCTAGGAGAGAGGTGGGCCTGGCCCTGTTCGGCGTTCGCGGACACTTAACACGCTTAACGAGATCTTGGTATTTGATCTGAGTTGGCTACGAGCCTATACGCACTAACCATCTACGTGGGAGTAGTTATGGGTATCCCGACGTCGTGGTATCAGCCGAAGCACTTCAGACGTCAGCGACGGAGCGGCGCGCGCCGAATTGGACTGGAACGCCACTAGGCTAGGTCTGCTTTCGGCCGCCCACGCAACGTGCAGGTGTGCTCAGGGCGATGGGCCCAGACCCCTGCGCGCTTAGGTTTAGACCGGCGTGCTGGCCTCTCTGTTTTGCCTAGGTGGGGCTGCGACGTGTTGATCTTCCGAGGCCGGGCATGACCCAGGAAAGTGTGTCCGGCCAAATGGGATCAAGCGTGTTGGGTTATGTGGTGCACCCCTGCAGGGAAGTTAATCTATTCGAATAGCCGTGATCTTCGGTAACAGGACGACTTGGAGTTGTACCTTGACCTTATGACAACTAGAACCGGATACTTAATAAAACACACCCTTCCAAGTGCCAGATACAACCGGTGGTCGCTCTACCTCAGGGATATGAGGAGGGGATCGCCGGGTAGGATTATGCTATGAGATGCTATTTGGAGATGCTACTTGGAGGACTTCAATCTACTCTCTTCTACTTGATGCAAGACGGTGGCTGCGAGAAGCGTAGTCTTCGACAGGATTAGCTATCCCCCTCTTATTCTGGCATTCTGCAGTTCAGTCCACTGATATGGCCTCCTTACACATATACCCATGCATATGTAGTGTAGTTCCTTGCTTGCGAGTACTTTGGATGAGTACTCACGGTTGCTTTCTCCCCCCTTTTTCCCCTTTCCTTCTTTCTGGTTGTCGCAACCAGATGCTGGAGTCCAGGAGCCAGACGCCACCGTCGACGACGACCCCTACTACACTGGAGGTGCCTACTACTACGTGCTGCCCGCTGACGACGACCTGGAGTAGTTTAGGAGGATCCCAGGCAGGAGGCCTGCGCCTCTTTCGATCTGTATCCCAGTTTGTGCTAGCCTTCTTAAGGCAAACTTGTTTAACTTATGTCTGTACTCAGATATTGTTGCTTCCGCTGACTCGTCTATGATCGAGCACTTGTATTCGAGCCCTCGAGGCCCCTGGCTTGTATTATGATGCTTGTATGACTTATTTTATTTGTAGAGTTGTGTTGTGATATCTTCCCGTGAGTCCCTGATCTTGATCGTACACATTTGCGTGCATGATTAGTGTACGATTGAATCGGGGGCGTCACAAGTTGGTATCAGAGCCGACTGCCTGTAGGAATCCCCCTTCCACACTCCTTGGCCGAAGTCGAGTCTAGACATTACAAAACTTTTACTAACTTGGCTGTGTGCCTTACGGGCCCACGTCGCCATTGGGTGGTACTAGGATCTTTTACTCCTCGACCTTTACTCTGGGACTCTGAACTCTTTTCTACTCGGGTTAAACGAATTTACTAACTCTAACATTAGGATCCCGTTACCACGTTCACCCCGAAGTTGGATAAGCCATAGTTATTCTGTAGGATAGCATTTTGAATAGTGCCCATGTTGTCATTTGACTCCATTGAAACATCTTTGTTTTCAGATGGAACCCACGAGGCAGGTCGTGCGCCACACTGCGGCCATTGGTGCCTCAGGATCACCTGCTGTGCTAGCTGATATGATGACCTATCTGGGTTATCGCTGGCACCCTGAGTACACCGTCTACGAGGAGTACCAGGACTTTAACCAGGAGCAGTACCGTGCCATCGTCCACCTCTACTCTCGGGAGTATGAGTCCACTACCGTGCTGCACACCGCTCATGGTGTTGGAGTGACCATCGAGATGGCAGTCCACGATGCGGCTCATGCTGCTCTGACACGTCTTCGTGGAGAGTATCAGGCATTGGACACTTCCCCTTTCAGGCACATTCCTATCGCATCTGACGTTGGTGCGGAGGGATACTACACTGCCGCCTACTCCACCGTCACCCGAGAGCCTTTCCACCATCAGCGCCTGGTTCTGCATGCTGATGGGCTGGACCGAGCTAACAGAGCTCTTCGCCACGAGTTGTACACCACTCGTCAGCACCTTTACAGGGCTCTGACGCGGTTGCACCCCTTTGTCCGGTCTGGACAGCTGCCGCGTTCTGCGATCTACCCAGCCAGGACCGTGATGCCCCACGGTGTCGGATGGCCAGAGGTGGGAGGCTACTCTCCCGCACTTGGTCCTCTTCTGCCACCTGAGCGTCGGGTTCTACACCAGAGTATCCGCGGCCCCCAGGCCACTGACGTGGAGGACTATCCGTTGCCTCACTACCAGCTGTCAGGTTACAGCTACCTTCACAGTACCTCCTGGGACTGATGTAGTCTTGCTCATTAGTCTTAGATGCACTCGCGAGCCTGCGTGCCGCCTATGATGACTTAATCTATGTACTGAACTCTGTGTACTGAACTCTATGTCCGACCCCTTTTGTAAGTTATGCCGACTATCTATGTGGTATCTGTCGTGCTCCTTTCATTATGCATGTTTCATCATGAATGACTCTTGTCTATGCAAATTTCTCAATACTGAACTACCCCTGTTATATATTAGCAGGATGGTTAGACCAGCTGGTCGTGGTCGTGGTGGCAACTTCCCACCACCGCCTGAGTACATGGCTGGTATGATCCAACAGCTTGAGATGAATCGCCAGTTCATGGAAAACATGATGGCTCAGTTTCCTCGCCCCAATATGAACCAGCATCCAAACACAACAACTCTGCAGGATTTCATACGCCTCAACCCAAGTGTGTACCGCAGCTCAACCCAGCCGCTGGATGCTGATGACTGGCTCCGTGACATCACCTATGAGATGGAGTCTGCTGATGTAGCCCCTGCCAGCTATGTCACTTTTGCTTCCTTCTTCCTGAAGGGACCCGCAGCTCAATGGTGGGACAGCCACAGGCGTACTCTGCCAGTTGGGACAATCATCTCCTGGCCAGACTTTCAGGCTGCCTTCCGTGCCCGCTTCATTCCTCAGGGAGTCATGGACAGGAAGAAGCGTGAGTTTCGCAACCTCACCCAAGGCAACAAGACTGTTGAAGCTTATCAGCGGGAGTTTCTGGACTTATCCCGCTATGCTGAAGAAGACATTGCAACTGATGCTCGCAGACAGGAGAAGTTCCGTGAAGGCCTTCAAGCTGACATCAAGCTCACACTTCTAGTGCATGACTTTGCCGATTTCGCCACCTTGGTGAACAAGGCCATCAATGTCGAGACTGGTCTGCAAGAACACCAGAGCTCTCAAAGGCGCAACCGTGACACGGGCTCATCTTCGGGCCCGCCCTCGCAGAAGCGTAAGATATGGATCCCGAACAGCATGTACCGTCCAACTGCACCTGCCCCAAGGCAGTCTTATGCTGCACCTCGTCTGCCGGCTGCTCCAACTAGGCAGCCGAGGCTTCCAGCTCCACCACCCCAAGCTCCTGTTCCTACCCCCGAGAATGGGTTGTGCTTCAGGTGCGGACAACCAGGGCACCGTGCTAGGGAATGCAACCAGAAACAGAATCAACTGGCCCTTCCAGCAACTGGCCGTGGGAACAACCAGGCCCGCAACAACAATGCCAAGTCTTATGGCCGTGTTCATGCCAACCACATTGATCTGAATGAAGCTCAAGACCAGCCTGCTACTGTGATGGGTACACTCCTCGTAAATTCAGTACCAGCATCTGTTTTATTCGATACAGGTGCATCGCATTCATTCATGTCAGAAGATTTTGCATGCTTGCACGACATTAAATGTGAGGACATGAATGCTTCACTATTAGTGCACACCCCTGCGGGCCAATGTCGAACCTCCATGATTTGCAACGACGTCCCTGTAGAAATCGAAGGACTGGAATTCCTTGTCTCTCCCATCGTACTGAAGTCCTGTAGCATTGATCTCATTCTGGGAATGGATTGGTTAAAGGCGCATACTGCTTCTATCGTTTGCGCCACTAAGACCGTCCATCTGCTACACCCTTCTGATGAAATAATTAGCTACGATGCTCATCTGGTTCGGAATGTCGAGGCCAGGCTTTATGCCTTAAACGCATTGAACGCTACACCTCTCGAGGGCATTGAAAACATTCCCGTCGTGCGTGAATTCTTAGACGTCTTTCCTGAAGAACTCCTAGGGATTCCCCCTGCTAGAGCTGTCGAATTCGTCATCGACTTGAAACCAGGCACCACTCCTATAGCCAAGCGACCCTACAAGATGCCGCCGCATGAACTCCTTGAGCTTAAGGAGGAAATCGATAAATCTCTTCGAAGTGGTTTCATTCGCCCAAGTTGCTCTCCTTGGGGAGCACCTTCTCTCTTTGTCAAGAAGAAAGATGGGACAAACCGATTGGTCCAAGACTACCGTCCTATAAATCAAGCTACCATTCAGAATAAGTATCCTCTTCCTCGGATCAATGATCTGTATGATCAATTGGCTGGTTCATCAGTGTTCTCTAAACTCGACTTGAGGTTGGGTTACCACCAGATCCGTGTTCGTGAGGAAGATATCCCCAAGACCGCCTTTGTGACTCGTTATGGTTCATACGAGTACACCGTCATGTCTTTCGGCTTAACCAATGCTCCAGCCACCTTCTCTCGCCTGATGAACTATATATTCATGGATTACCTCGACAAGTTCGTCGTGGTTTATCTGGATGATATTCTGGTATTTTCCAAGAACGAAGAGGAACATGCTGAACATCTTCGCCTCGTGCTGGAAAAGCTACGAGAGCATCAACTTTATGCCAAGTTCTCCAAATGTGAATTCTGGCTTCCCGAAGTAACCTATCTTGGGCATGTCATCTCTAAGGATGGTATTGCCGTCAACCCTGAACGAGTTCAGGCTATTCTCGATTGGACTCCTCCGAAGAACGTTAAGCAAGTCAGAAGTTTTCTCGGTCTCGCCAGCTACTGCCGTCGATTCGTCGAGAACTTCTCCAAGATTGCCAGGCCTCTGACTAACCTATTGCATAAGGGCGTCAAGTTCCAATGGACAGATAAATGTCAGGAAAGTTTCCAGGCACTCAAGGACAAGTTAACTTCTGCCCCAGTACTAGCTCCTCCTGATACTAAGAAGGACTTCGTCATTTACTGCGACGCTTCCCGTCAAGGACTAGGCTGTGTCCTAATGCAAGAGCGCAAAGTGGTTGCTTATGCCTCTCGGCAATTGCGCCCTCACGAAGAGAACTACCCAGTTCACGACCTCGAACTTGCTGCTGTCATTCATGCGCTAAAACAGTGGCGACATTACCTACTCGGTAATCGTTGCGAGATCTTCACTGACCACCAAAGTCTGAAGTATCTGTTTACTCAGCCAGACCTGAACCTCCGTCAGCAGAGATGGATGGAGACTGTTGCAGACTTTGATTTGGGTATTTCCTATACACCAGGCAAGGCTAATGTAATGGCTGATGCCTTGAGCCGCAAGTCTTACTGCAACCACCTCCAGGTTCACAAAGTTCAGCCCTCACTTGTTGAAGAATTCAGAAAGCTAAACCTCCATATTGTTCCTCCGGGTGCACTCGCTCCCCCTCCTCCGGAGTTCCGCAAGATGAATCTCCGTGTTGTTTCCCAGGGTTCCCTCTATACCCTGGCTGTTGAACCCGATCTCGTGGGCACCATAAAGACAATGCAGGGATTTGACTCTGAAGTCTACAAGATTAAGCAAGACCTCAAAGAAGGAAGTTCCCTCATCCTTCACTATTGCTGATGATGGCGCCTTGTACTTCAAAGGCCGCCTAGTGGTGCCGTGTAAGAAGGAAAACCTGAATATGACTCAGGAGGTTATGAAAGAAGCTCATGATACGCCTCTATGTATCCATCCTGGTAGTACAAAGATGTACCAAGACATCCGCCAGAGATTCTGGTGGTCTAACATGAAGCAAGACATTGCTCGTTATGTTGCTGAATGTGACGTTTGCCGTCGTATCAAAGCAGAACATCAAAGGCCTGCTGGAACTCTGCAACCTATATCTATTCCTGAATGGAAATGGGACCATGTCGAGATGGACTTCGTTACTGGATTTCCCAAATCGCAAAAGGGTAATGATGCTATTCTTGTCGTCATTGACCGACTTTCTAAGGTTGCACATTTTCTGGCGGTCAAAGAAACGATCACTGCTAGTCAGCTTGCAACTCTCTACATGTCCAGAATTGTTTCGCTTCACGGTATTCCACTGGTTATCAGTTCAGACCGTGGCAGTTTATTCACTTCAAGATTCTGGGCAAGTTTCCAAGAAGCTATGGGCACTCATCTGTCTTTCAGCACTGCTTTTCATCCTCAGTCACAAGGGCAAGTTGAACGTGTCAACCAAGTTCTCGAAGACATGCTTCGAGCTTGTGTTATTTCCTTCGGCAAGAAATGGGAGGAATCTCTTCCGTATGCTGAGTTCTCTTATAATAATAGCTATCAAGCTAGTCTGAAGATGGCCCCCTTCGAAGTGTTATATGGACGAAAGTGCCGAACCCCTCTGAACTGGTCAGAAACTGGGGAACGTCCACTCTTTGGTCCGGATATTATCCAACATGCCGAAGACAAGTCCGCATTATTCGCGAGAATCTCAAGACTGCTCAGTCACGTCAAAAGAGTCAGTTATGACCGTCATCATAAAGACATGGTCTATCAACCTGGCGAAAAGGCCTATCTTCGCGTTACACCAATGAAGGGTGCTCACCGCTTCGGGATCAAGGGCAAGCTAGCTCCTCGCTATATTGGCCCATTCACTATTCTGGAAAGGCGTGGAAAAGTGGCATATCAACTGGAGCTTCCGTCGAACCTTTCTCAGGTTCACGATGTGTTCCACGTGTCACAACTCCGACGCTGCTTCAAGGACCCAATCCGAGCAGTGGACCATGAAGTGCTCGAATTGCAACAGGACCTCTCCTATAAAGAGCATCCGGTCCGCATTCTCGACCAAGCTGAACGCCGCACACGTCAGAAGGCGATCAAGTTCTTCAAGGTCCAGTGGTCGAATCACTCTGAAGACGAAGCCACCTGGGAACGCGAGGATCGCCTGCGTGATGAATACCCCGCACTGTTTCCTTCTACCTCCTAAAATCTCGGGACGAGATTTCTTGTAGTGGAGGAGATTTGTAACGCCCGGATAATCTTGCTACAGTAATCCCACGCTAATCATGGCACGTCATCCCGATTACTGTTGCTATCCTCGCAATAATTCGAAACCGTTCAAATTCAAAATTCAAATTGATGAAAACAATAAAAGTTTTCAAAATTTAAAATAAAATTGTTCGGTGGTTGACGAATATTACAAAGGTAATTATAGTGCAACAGACATATTTTTATAAAATGGCTAAATGGATTAAATGATTTAAACAGAAAAGAAATAATAAAAGAAAATACAAAAGGAAAGAAAAACAGAAAACCAAAAAGAAAAAAAAAACAAAAGGAGGGAAGCCCCCCCCTGCTGGACCGCGGCCCAGCTGGCCATCGGGCCAACCAGGCCGGCCCAGGTCGCCCCCCCACTCCTCTCCCTTATCCACTTCCCCCCCACTCCCCACCGACAGCCTCCCCCACTCCCCCCGAAATATCCTCCCTCCCCCCCCCCGATCTGGATCGGAGGAGACCGCCCCGTCGCCGCCGAACGCCTCCCCGCCCTCCTCCTCGCCGGTCGTCCCCGACCGCCCCCGAGCACGTTGCCTAGACCCTACGCGCCCCCCCCCCCACCGTGAGCATCGCCCCGCTCCTCCCCCTCTGCTCCCGTCGCCGGATCCGGCCGCGCCCGCGTACCCCTCCCCCTCGCGCCTCCTCCGCTCGGCTAGGGCCTCTTCCCCCCCCCCCCCGCCGCGCCAGGCCGTTCCGCCCCCGGCCCTCCCTCTCTCTTCCTCGCCCGCGACCGCGCGAGCCCCGCCGTGGCCGCGCACGCCGGCCCGCCGCTCGGAGGCCTCCCCTCCCTCGCCGGACCTCCCACACGGAGCTCCTCCTCGCCTCGGCACCGCTCGGGTAGCCCCGTGCCGGCCGCGCCCCTTATCGCCACCACCGAGCCACGGCCCCGGCGAGCACGCCCGCGCCGCGGGCCGCCGTCGCCGCCACGCCGGGTTGCGCGCTGCCGCACCCCGCGCCTCCCTCTCGTCCCGTCCCTGGCCACGCCCCTGCGCCCCGTGGCCCCGTTCCCGCAACCTCCCGAACGCCACCACCGCCTCCTTCCCGCGGCTCCTGGCCGCGCCCGCCAGGGCCGTCGCCGTCCGGGGCCTCCCCTGCTCCCCGCCCCCTGCCGCTGTCGAGCGAGGCCGCCGACGCAGCTGGGCCTCGCGCCCTCGCTGCGGTGGCCTCGGGCACGGGTGCCCAGTGCCCAGTCGGGCTCGCACCCGCACCGCCCTGTGCCCGCTAAGGCCCCCGGGCCACTGACTAGGGGGCCCCGCCCCAGAACGTTAAAAAAAGGGATTAAAAAAATAATAATAAATAAATAATAAAATAAATAAAAACAATAAATATAATTAATAAAATTAAAATGATTTAATAAAATTATTAATTAATTAATTAATTAATTAAGTAATTAATTAAGTTAATTAATCCGGTTTAATTAAATTAATTAACTAGTTAAGTTTAGTTAAACTGTAATTAGATTAACCTAAACCCTAATTAACCTAAATAGAGAATGACAGGGGGGTCCCACTGGACCCACATGTCAGGTTGACCAAGTCAACCCTGTTGATTGCTGACGTCAGCATGACATCATGCTGACGTCATAATTCCATTTTTCGAATTAAATAATTAATTGATTAAATTCCAGAAATTAATAAAATCTTTAAAAAAAATCATATCTTTTAATCCGTAACTCGGATTAAAATATTTTCAACATGAAAGTTGCTCAGAACGACGGGACGAATTCGGATACGCAGTCCGTTCGTCCGCCACACCCCCCTAACCTATCGAACCCGCAACTTTCCCCTCCGGCTCCTCTGCCCGAAAACACGAAACACCGGGAATACTTTCCCGGATGATTCCCCCCTTAACCAGTACCACCTCATACCACGTTAGGGCACGCCTAGCATCGCTTCTTGACATGTCATGCATCGATATGCATCTGTTTACTTGGTATTCATTGTTTCTTCCCCCTCTTCTCTCCGGTAGACTACGAGACCGACGCTGCTGCTGCCCAGTTCGACTACGGAGTTGACGACCCCTCTCTCTTGCCAGAGCAACCAGGCAAGCCCCCCCCCTTGATCACCAGATATCGCCTATTCTACTCTATACTTCTTGCATTAGAGTAGTGTAGCATGTTACTGCTTTCCGTTGATCCTATTCTGATGCATAGCCTGACATTGTTGCTACACCTGTTGATACCTTACCTGCAATCCTAAATGCTTAGTATAGGATGCTAGTTTATCATCATTGGCCCTACATTCTTGTCAGTCTGCCTTGCTATACTATTGGGCCGTGATCACTCGGGAGGTGATCACGGGTATATACTATACATACATACATACTATACAGATGGTGACTAAAGTCGGGTCAGCTCGAAGAGTACCCGCGAGTGATTCACGGATTGGGGGCTGAAAGGACCTTTGTCCCGACGGCCCTCTGTGTGGATCTTTGTGGCGGAGCGACAGGGCAGGTTGAGACCGCCTAGGAGAGAGGTGGGCCTGGCCCTGTTCGGCGTTCGCGGACACTTAACACGCTTAACGAGATCTTGGTATTTGATCTGAGTTGGCTACGAGCCTATACGCACTAACCATCTACGTGGGAGTAGTTATGGGTATCCCGACGTCGTGGTATCAGCCGAAGCACTTCAGACGTCAGCGACGGAGCGGCGCGCGCCGAATTGGACTGGAACGCCACTAGGCTAGGTCTGCTTTCGGCCGCCCACGCAACGTGCAGGTGTGCTATGGGCGATGGGCCCAGACCCCTGTGCGCTTAGGTTTAGACCGGCGTGCTGGCCTCTCTGTTTTGCCTAGGTGGGGCTGCGACGTGTTGATCTTCCGAGGCCGGGCATGACCCAGGAAAGTGTGTCCGGCCAAATGGGATCAAGCGTGTTGGGTTATGTGGTGCACCCCTGCAGGGAAGTTAATCTATTCGAATAGCCGTGATCTTCGGTAACAGGACGACTTGGAGTTGTACCTTGACCTTATGACAACTAGAACCGGATACTTAATAAAACACACCCTTCCAAGTGCCAGATACAACCGGTGGTCGCTCTACCTCAGGGATATGAGGAGGGGATCGCCGGGTAGGATTATGCTATGAGATGCTATTTGGAGATGCTACTTGGAGGACTTCAATCTACTCTCTTCTACTTGATGCAAGACGGTGGCTGCGAGAAGCGTAGTCTTCGACAGGATTAGCTATCCCCCTCTTATTCTGGCATTCTGCAGTTCAGTCCACTGATATGGCCTCCTTACACATATACCCATGCATATGTAGTGTAGTTCCTTGCTTGCGAGTACTTTGGATGAGTACTCACGGTTGCTTTCTCCCCCCTTTTTCCCCTTTCCTTTCTTTCTGGTTGTCGCAACCAGATGCTGGAGTCCAGGAGCCAGACGCCACCGTCGACGACGACCCCTACTACACCGGAGGTGCCTACTACTACGTGCTGCCCGCTGACGACGACCTGGAGTAGTTTAGGAGGATCCCAGGCAGGAGGCCTGCGCCTCTTTCGATCTGTATCCCAGTTTGTGCTAGCCTTCTTAAGGCAAACTTGTTTAACTTATGTCTGTACTCAGATATTGTTGCTTCCGCTGACTCGTCTACGATCGAGCACTTGTATTCGAGCCCTCGAGGCCCCTGGCTTGTATTATGATGCTTGTATGACTTATTTATTTGTAGAGTTGTGTTGTGATATCTTCCCGTGAGTCCCTGATCTTGATCGTACACGTTTGCGTGCATGATTAGTGTACGATTGAATCGGGGGCGTCACATATTTCACGTGCGGTAAATCCAGAGGACACACAATTTTCTTCGCCTCCTCGAAACTGGTCGGGCACTTGTTCCCCTTGGGAAGACGTTCGTGCCAGAATGACATGTTCTCGTCGAAGCATGCGTCGGTCATTTTGTGTTTTACCTTCATCTCCAGAGCCATGAGCATTACTTTCAGGCGGGTATCCTCGAGCCTGCATCCTTCATACAATGGAGTAACCGCGTCTATCTCCAGTTGATCCAGCTTGGCTTTCTCTCGGGCGGCAGCTCTTGCGTTATCCGTCTGCTTGAGAAGCAGCTCTTGAATATGAGGGTCCTGCACCCAGCCTCCATCGTCGTCTGCTCCGGCATCTTCATCTTCATGATCATGCCCTTCGTCTTGATCTTCCTCATCATCATGTACGACATCTTCTACATGATGACTGTGTATAGCATCACCGTCGTGATCATGTCCTGGAGATTCTTCGTCTTCTCGCCTGCCCTCGCCGCGGTGGTACTTGTCTTGTTGCCCTTTCTCATTTCTTGCCCGGCCCCGGCCATGGACGACTTCATAGTCATCTTCATCACCTTGCCACCGATAGCCATCCATGAAACCACGCAAGAGTAGGTGGTCCCACACCTGCCCGGAATCCGGGTCCGCAATAAGGCTCTTCAGCTTGCATCTTCGACACGGACATCTTATCTCCGTCTCGTTCTTTTGAAGCATCTCGGCCTTCGCGGAGCTCAAAAACCTATTCACGATGCCTTTAGTCATCGTGCGGACCATGGTCGCCAGCGGGGTAGAGCAAAACGATATTTTAGAACCAAGAAAAAATTTGGCATGACCTTCCCTAAAAATAGGACCAAAAAGAATGCATAGTGCCAAAATTCTCGCCGAAACGGAAATGAATCAAAACATTCCGGCAAAATATTGGCAACTATCGCATTTCAAATACCGGTACCTTCAAACACAAACATATATGCAACACCACAAACACATGCAACACCACAAACATACATAGATCTAGCTAGGCCACAAAAAGTGCATGTGCACGTTGTTGGAGCGAGCTAGGGAGAAAAAAAGTAGATCTACATCATGAAGATAGATTTCCCCTTACTTACCTATCAAAAAAAGGTAATTTCACCACTTAATTTTGATGAATCTATGGTGGGAATGAGGTGAGGAGGAGGAGGCAGCCGAAAGCTTGGAGAAGGAGGTGGAGGGAATGAAGTGGGGAAAGTAAGTGGGTAGGTGTGGGGCTGTCCAAAATATCTTGTTGGGGTCCTAGGTTACTAATGGTGCACCACAAGGAAATGCGCCATTAGTAACCCTGGTTACTAATGGCGCACCTGCAGGTGGTGCGCCATTAGAAGTTTTGCAAAAAAGTAAAAAATATAAATATATATACTAATGGCGCACCGTGTAATAGTGCGCCATTACTAGTTTAAACTAGTAATGGCGCACTGTGAAATGGTGCGCCATTAGTAGTTTTGCAAAAAAAGAATAAGAAAAAAATTACGGTAATGGCGCACTCTTTGCCTGGTGCGCCATTACTAGTTAGAACTAGTAATGGCGCATTGTCGACCTGATGCGCCATTAGTATGTATGGAAAAATGAAAAAAAAATAATACTAGTGGCGCACCCTGTTTCTGGTGCGCCATTAGTGTCTTCCACACTAATGGCGCATCACCAACAGGTGCGCCATTAGTATATAGTAGTGGCGCACTACTTCCCTGGTGCGCCATTAGTCATGCTTAATTATGAAAATAACACTTGTCGGCATTGTGTACCGTTTCAACTTCGAAGGTCTCCTTGAGCTTAATGCTGAAGCGCCGATCATCGTCCAGGTGAGGCATGTCGCACAGACCTCGATCGTCGTGGCACCAGTCGAACTCCGCCGGGAGACTTTCGTCGTCCGATGATGATGACGACATATCCTGGGACAGCTCCCAGAATTGCTTGCCGCCTGAACCACCAGCCTCATCGTCGTGAGCCATGTTTCGCTCTAAATAGGAAAAAAGTTTGGTCAAAAAGTTGGTTATTGTCAAGGAACAAGATCATGGTCTCATCATTTAGGGTTTGTCGACACCGAGGCACCCTAAAAGCCTAAGCTTTCATCATTTAGGGTTTGTCGACGCCGAGGCACCCTAAAAGCCTAAGCGTACATCATTTAGGTTCTCATCGACACCAAGGCATCCGGGGCAGCCAAGTTATGTTTTCATCATTTAGGGTTTATCAATGCCGAGGCACCCTAGGTTGGGCCTAATCACTTGGCACTAATCACTTGGCTCTATTGCCACCTATGGTTTAATACAGCAAGAATAAAGGGGCAGTTGATCCTACTTAATTAAGTACTAAGATACCCCGGCCCATGCATTAGTAGCAAGCACCTCATATGTCCGATTTTTTGCAAAGTCATGCTAAAATTCACGGAAAATTTCAGCATGACCTTTTCTGAAAATAGGACATATGGAGTACCCGAATTTGCCGGAACGGAAGTTAATCGACATTCCGACAAACTCAAGGGCCTCTCGGGGTACCTGCAAAATCATCACGACACGAAGGGCCTCTCAAGGGCCTCAAGCACCAGCGGCGTCTCCCAGGACCCCATTTTTTTGCTAAATTTCTTTGAGCAACAATCAGAGCAGAAAATTTAGCATATTTCTATACAACAGCACTGTAAAGCTGAAGAACAGTTCTACAGCAGCCCATTTATATACAATAGCATCTTTGGTCATACCAATTTCTGAAACAATTCAAATCTGAATTGTATCTTTGGTCATACAAATCTCTGAAACTATACAAATCTGAAATATATATTTGGTCATACAAATTTATGGAACTAATCAAATCTGAACTATATCTTTGGTCATACAAATCTCTGAAAATTTTCTAAATCTGTGGTCATACAAATTTATGGAACTAATCAAATTATGATAGCTGGACACATAAATTATGATAGATTGTGATAGCTTGGGGAATAGATTATGATAGATTATGATGCATGGACTTGTTCTACTCCAGGTTTTCAATTTACAAACACATACAAGCATAAGTAGTGCCAGAGATGATATTTGGTAGATATAATTTCGGCAATGAGATTTAAATAGAGCTGTGGTGATGTAACCTAGGTGAATATGCACGAAATAAGGTTTACTGGTGCTACCCAATGCTAGTAATCAAGCAGTAACATAAAATGCTAGTAAGTTCACTGGGAGTAAGTTCCTCTCTTGCGCGCACGCAGCAACCCAGAAAAACACAAGACAAGCAGTAGAATCTCTGCTCTACCGGGAGGCAACGAAGTGGCCAAGGTCACAGGGGGCGATACCTGAGCGGAAGCCCTAGGCTAGCGCGAGGGGGCGGAGCGCTGCTGTTGCTCGGGGACGGCGAGGTCGGAGTGGGTGGCACGGGAAGGCGGCGGGAGACGGGGGAGGGTGTCCCGCTGATCCGGCCGGAGGGGCGAGAGGTGGGAGGAGACGAGGCGGCGCCGCGGTCGGGTGGGTGTGTGGGGCACTCCTCCCTGGCCTGGACTGGCCATGCTGCTCGGGGACGGCGAAGGAGGCGAGGGGGGCGGTGAGGGGGACGGCGAACACGGCCGGGGGGGGGGCAGCGGGTGAGATCGATGAGGCAGGGGAGAGATTAGAGAGATTGGGGATTTAGTGTGGTGGGGGAAGCTTTCTAATGGCGCACCACCCCCTCGTGCGCCATAAGTACGACTATTCTAATGGCGCGCCGAGGGGTGGTGCCCCATTAGAATTTAGTGTGGGGGAAGCTTTCTAATGGCGCACCACCCCCTCGTGCGCCATAAGTACAACTATTCTAATGGCGCACCACCCCTCGGTGCGCCATTAGAATTTTGTTTTAATCATAACAGTAATAACGGTGGCGGTGGAGCTAGTGGGGGAGGGTGCGGGTGGGATCGAGATGGAGGGGGATCGAGATCGAGATGGAGGGGGAATCGAGATCGAGATGGAGGGGGATCGAGATCAAGTGTCCTCATGAATTCAAAAAGTGCCCATGAAATTTAAAAATATTCATGATATCAAAAAGTGCCCATGAAATACAATCGAGAAATGAAGACTACGATTTAAATACAATCGATCTTAGCTAGCTATCTGTTCACAATCTTCTTGCCCTTCTTTTTCGCAAATGGAGTTCTTCTGTGGAACGGACGTCCTTTAGGTAGGGTGGTCCTGATTCTTCTTGTGGTGTGTGCTGCTACTTCATCGTCGTCGTCATGTTCGATCTTCGGGTCGCCGTACTTGTCGAAGTCTTGCTCAGTGGCTACTCCATCCATTCCGATGATCGTCCTTTTGCCTCTCCTCACAACAACACGACTGGGCTTTGACGGGTCGGTAATGAAGAAGCATTGGTCCACTTGGGAAGCCAGTACCCATGGCTCATTTTTCACGGTGACATTTGCGCCCGCGGTATTGGATTTGGCTTCGGGTATAACCATGGTGGTGAAATACCGGTCTTCTTTTAGGACGCTCTTGGCCCATCTGACACGGAACATCGGGACCTTCTCTCCAGCGTAGCTCAGCTCCCAGATCTCCTTGATCCTTCCGTAGTATCTGTCCTTGTCGTTACCGGTGTAGGATTCCATCGTTACCATGGAGTTCTGATAACCATCTCTCTTCATGTCCTTGTCCTCGGTGTAGAATGTGTAGCCGTTGATATGTACGCCTCATAGGTCATCAGGTTGTGCTCGGCGCCCTGCGACAAGGCGAATATGAGTTGTTCTTCCGCAGAAGAATCTTCATGTAAAGGGTACGACAGAAGCTTCTGCTTGAACCAATGCGTGAAACATGAGTTGTGCACTTTGAGTATATCTCCGTCCGTCCTCTGTTGGCCTCGGTCATTGTACATCTTCTCAATAAAGGTTTTATGCTCTACCACCCAAGGATCGACCACGTCTATGTGTTGTAGCGCGACTAGGTTTGCTCTTTCAAAGTCGGCGAGTCAACCCTCGAAGTCAACATGCATTTCGCGGCGACCCTCATGGTGACCCCATCCAGCGAGCCTACCGAGGTGCCTGTTGACGGGCAGACCAACGGGGTTGTCGATGCCTAGATAATTCGTGCAGTAGGAGATGCACTCTTCGGTTAGAAAGCCCCTGGCTATACTTCCCTCTGGACGTGACATGTTGCGAACGTATCCTTTGATGACACCATTCATCCTTTCGAACGGCATCATGCTGTGCAGGAACGTCGGCCCGAGTTGGATGATATCCTCCACGATAGGGACCAGCAGATGCACCATAACGTCGAAGAATGCGGGTGAGAAGTACATCTCAAGCTCGCATAGTATCACCACGATCTCTTCCTGTAGCCTTCTGAGTTGCCTCACGCCAATCGACCTCCGAGAGATGACGTCAAAAAAGTTACATAGGCCAAATAGCGTTTCACGGACATGCGCGTCCATGATCCCACGGATTGCAACTGGAAGTATCTGCGTCATCAGCACGTGACAGTCGTGAGACTTCATCCCGCTAAACTTCTGCTTCGATGGGTCTAGGTATCTGCTTATCTTCCCCGCGTAACCGTAAGGAAGTTTTACTCCTAGGAGGCAGGTGAAAAACTGCTCGATCTCCTCCTGACTTAGAGTGAAGCACGCGGGAGGGTAGTCATTTCTGGTCTTCTTGGCCTTTTTGCCTTTGCGACGACTTTCTATGTCCTGCTTCTCCTCCTCCTCATCATCATCCTCATCATCATCATCATCATCATCATCATCATCATCATCATTAGCGTGAAGCTCCTGCCTGATGCCCATTGATTTCAAGTCTGCCCTTGCTTTCGGCCCATCTTTGGTCCTCTCTGGCATGTTGAGCAGGGTACCAAGTAGACTCTCGCACACGTTCTTCGTGATATGCATGACATCAAGGCTGTGAGGCACACGTTGGATCTTCTAGTACGGCAAGTCCCAGAAAACAGATCTCGTTTTCCATACCTTCAGCGGCGTCCCACGTATTGGCTGGCGTTTTCCACAGCGTGTCTAGCTCCTCCTTCAGCAGCCCCAGATACAGATTGATGTCGTTCCCTGGTTGTTTCGGCCCTTCAATTAGCATACTCATGTGAATGTACTTCCTCTTCATGCACAACCAGGGGGGAAGGTTGTACATCCACACAAACACAGGCCAGGTTCTATGTGTGCTTCTCTGGCTGCCAAACGGATTGACTCCATCGGTGCTCGCGCCCAGCATGATGTTTCTTGGATCCTTCCCAAATTCTGGGTATTCGAAGTTCAACGCTTGCCACTGGCTCGCATCCTTAGGGTGACTCAGCATCTTGTCTTTTTTATTTATCTCCGGATCATTTCCGTCATCTTCCCGCTTCTTCTCCTCCCTATCCGCGTGCCAACGCAAGAGCTTTGCTACCTTAGGGTCCGCGAAATACCGCGGCAGACAAGGAGTGATCGGAAAGTACCACACCGATTTTCGAGGAGCTTTCTTCCTCTTCTTGTATCGAGTGACGCCGCACACCGGACATATGGTAGACTCTGCGTGCTCGTCCCGATAAATGATACAATTGTTCATGCACACATGGTATTTCACGTGCGGTAAATCCAGAGGACACACGATTTTCTTCGCCTCCTCGAAACTGGTCGGGCACTTGTTCCCCTTGGGAAGACGTTCGTGCCAGAATGACATGTTCTCGTCGAAGCATGCGTCGGTCATTTTGTGTTTTACCTTCATCTCTAGAGCCACGAGCGTTACTTTCAGGCGGGTATCCTCGGGCCTGCATCCTTCATACAATGGAGTAACCGTGTCTATCTCCAGTTGATCCAGCTTGGCTTTCTCTCGGGCGGCAGCTCTTGCGTTATCCGTCTGCTTGAGAAGCATCTCTTGAATATGAGGGTCCTGCACCCAGCCTCCATCGTCGTCTGCTCCGGCATCTTCATCTTCATGATCATGCCCTTCGTCTTGATCTTCCTCATCATCATGTACGACATCTTCTACATGATGACTGTGTACAGCATCACCGTCGTGATCATGTCCTGGAGATTCTTTGTTTTCTCGCCCGCCCTCGCCGCGGTGGTACTTGTCTTGTTGCCCTTCCTCATTTCTTGCCCGGCCCCGGCCATGGACGACTTTATAGTCATCTTCATCACCTTGCCACCGATAGCCATCCATGAAACCACGCAAGAGCAGGTGGTCCCGCACCTGCCCGGAATCCGGGTCCGCAATAAGGCTCTTCAGCTTGCATCTTCGACACGGACATCTTATCTCCGTCTCGTTCTTTTGAAGCATCTCGGCCTTCGCGGAGCTCAAAAACCTATTCACGATGCCTTCAGTCATCGTGCGGACCATGGTCGCCAGCGGGGTAGAGCAAAACGATATTTTAGAACCAAGAAAAATTTGGCATGACCTTCCCTAAAAATAGGACCAAAAAGAATGCATAGTGCCAAAATTCTCGCCGAAACGGAAATGAATCAAAACATTCCGGCAAAATATTGGCAACTATCGCATTTCAAATACCGGTACCTTCAAACACAAACATATATGCAACACCACAAACACATGCAACACCACAAACATACATAGATCTAGCTAGGCCAGAAAAAGTGCATGTGCACGTTGTTGGAGCGAGCTAGGGAGAAAAAAAGTAGATCTGCATCATGAAGATAGCTTTCCCCTTACTTACCTATCAAAAAAAGGAATTTCACCACTTAATTTTGATGAATCTATGGTGGAAATGAGGTGAGGAGGAGGAGGCAGCCGAAAGCTTGGAGAAGGAGGTGGAGGGAATGAAGTGGGGAAAGTGAGTGGGTAGGTGTGGGGCTGTCCAAAATATCTTGTTGGGGTCCCTGGTTACTAATGGCGCACCTGCAGGTGGTGCGCCATTAGAAGTTTTGCAAAAAAGTAAAAAATATAAATATATATACTAATGGCGCACCGTGTAATAGTGCGCCATTACTAGTTTAAACTAGTAATGGCGCACTGTGAAACGGTGCGCCATTAGTAGTTTCGCAAAAAAGTAAAAAAATATAAATATATATACTAATGGCACACCGTGTAATAGTGCGCCATTACTAGTTTAAACTAGTAATGGCGCACTGTGAAATGGTGCGCCATTAGTAGTTTTGCAAAAAAAAAAGAATAAGAAATTTTTTACAGTAATGGCGCACTCTCTGCCTGGTGCGCCATTACTAGTTAGAACTAGTAATGGCGCATTGTCGACCTGATGCGCCATTAGTATGTACGGAAAAATGGAAAAAAATAATAATACTAGTGGCGCACCCTGTTTCTGGTGCGCCATTAGTGTCTTCCACACTAATGGCGCATCACCAACAGGTGTGCCACTAGTATATAGTAGTGGCGCACTACTTCCCTGGTGCGCCATTAGTATCAATCCTATCTGTAGCCCTTTTCCTAGTAGTGATGAAGGCTTCGGTGAAGTCAACCCAGCTGTTGATGCTGCGGGGCTTCAGACTGTTCAGCCATGTCCGGGTCGTGCCCTGGAGCATGAGCGGAATGTACTTTACAGCAACGCGCTTGTTGTCATTCTCTATGCTGACGGCGGTGGAGTAGGCGACCGGCCAGTCCTCCGGCTTCACGGAGCTGGTGTATTTGGGCGTGTCTCTTGAGAGCGTGAACCCTCTGGGGAAAGGCTTGTCTCGAACGTGGGGGCCGAAGCAGGGCAGACCCAATTCATCTTCTTCTTCTAGCGCCAAAGACCGGTGGAGACGATCGATCCGGTGGCGGGCATCATTCTCTCCGACTCCCTCTCGGCGGCTGTCGGTGTCAAAACCGGCGGATCTCGGGTAGGGGGTCCCGAACTGTGCGTCTAGGCCGGATGGTAACAGGAGGCAGGAGACACGATGTTTTACCCAGGTTCGGGCCCTCTTGATGGAGGTAAAACCCTACGTCCTGCTTGATTAATATTGATGATATGGGTAGTACAAGAGTAGATCTACCACGAGATCAGAGAGGCTAAACCCTAGAAGCTAGCCTATGGTATGATTTTATGTTGTGATTGTTGTGCTACGGATTAAAACCCTTTGGTTTATATAGACACCGGAGAGGGTTAGGGTTACACAAGGTCGGTTACAAAGGAGGAGATATCCATATCTGTATTGCCTAGCTTGCCTTCCACGCCAAGTAGACTCCCATCCAGACACGAGACGAAGTCTTCAATCTTGTATCTTCATAGTCTAACAGTCTGACCAACGGAGATAGTCCGGCTGTCCGGAGACCCCCTAATCCAGGACTCCCTCAGTAGCCCCTGAACCAGGCTTCAATGACGATGAGTCCGGCGCGCAGTATTGTCTTCGGCATTGGAAGGCGGGTTCCTTCTCTGAATACATCACAGAAGAATTTGAATACGAGGATAGTGTCCGACCCTGCAAAATAAGTTCCACATTCCACCGTAGAGAGAATAATATTTTCGCAAATATAATTTGTTGGCTTGTTTTGGCTGCATGACGTTATGTCATGGCCCGGTGATTATTCAAACCGTTTCCTTTAACCAGCCCCGCACATAACGCGAGGCAGTTTTTCGACATGTCTTGTCAAGGCAAAGATCGTGCCCCCTTATTACGGGATTCTCATCAATACGGGCGTGGGTAACCCAACCGCGCCATCAATTATGGCGCTTGGGGGATAAGCGAGTTTTACCAGGTAAGTGGGAACGCTCAGTTTTGTCCGCCCATATAAAAGGATAAGGATTCACCTTCCTATCCACGCCTTCTTCCTCCTTTGCTCATCTGTTTTCGCATACTCGAGCTCTAGCGCCCAAGTCTACACTTCCCACCTCAATCTTCTCCAACCATGTCCGGAGCGGGAGGCAGGTGGATGGTCTCCTTCGTCACGGAGGGAGACATCAAGAAACTGAGGAGAGTCGGATACCTGCCCGATGACATCACGTACCGGCTCCCAGATGAGGGGCAGCTCATCCCCACCCCCAGGCCCCATGAGAGGGTAGTATTCCTCACCCATTTCCTCCGCGGACTGGGATTCCCCCTCCATCCATTCGTCCGGGGGCTCATGTTCTATTACGGCCTGGATTTCCATGATCTGGCCCCGAACTTTGTCCTCAACATCTCGGTGTTTATTCGTCGTGTGCGAGGCCTTCCTCCGCATCAAGCCCCACTTCGGCTTATGGCTGAAGACCTTCAATGTCAAGCCGAAGGTGGTGGGCGGCCGCCAGGAGGAGTGCGGAGGCGCCATGGTGGGCAAGATGCCCAACGTAACATGGCTCGAGGGCTCCTTTGTGGAAACCATAAAGGGGTGGCAATCGGGGTGGTTCTACATCACCGAGCCGCGCGACCCTGTATGGGCAGCGGCCCTCGAGTTCCGATCTGGCATCCCCACGCGGCTCACCTCCTGGAAAGAGAAGGGCTTGTCCTGGGGTAGTTCGGAAGAGCTGACTGGACTCCAAACATGTATTCAAAACATGGTGAACAAGAAGCTCAAGCTTGTCAACATAGTCCAAGTTATGCTCATCCGACGGATCCTCCCGTGCCAACAACGGGAGTTCAACTTGTGGGAGTTCAACCCGACGCAACACCGAACTCTGAACAGGCTCTTCGACATGACTCATGAAGATGCCTGGAGGGTGCTGTTCAAAAGTGCCGAGGTCCCCCCTCCTATTACTGAGGATCGCAGATTCAGCGTGAAGCGCCAAGCCAGTGCGGTAAGCTACTTTACCTTTCACAGGATACTTATTTTTTTTATAGATTGACTCTATGCGGGATCTAAACTCCCGTACCTTTGACAGGACTGGCAGAAGATGGCCGGACAGATTGACTGTCCGGCTCCTTTGCCCGAAGGCCCCACAGACGCTCTTCTGGCGAAGATGTTGACTCCGGCCCCTTATATGGTGCCGGAGAAGAGCAAGAAGGCCAAGGGAACACGAAAGAGTTCCCGACGCCAGGCGTCGTCGGACTCACTGTCCGATGACTCCGCGGCACACTCTTCCCCCGAAGACGAGGAAGAAGAAGAAGATGCTCCCCCACCGACTGGGGGAGACAGGAAAAGGAAGGCCTCCCCTGTTGGGGAACGTTGCAGAAAACAAAATTTTTTCCTACGGTTTCACCAAGATCCATCTATGAGTTCATCTAGCAATGAGTGATCGGATGCATCTACATACCTTTGTAGATCGCGAGCGGAAGCATTCAAGGAACGGGGATGAGGTAGTCGTACACGACGTGATCCAAATCACCGGAGATCCTAGCACCGAACAGACGGCACCTCCGCGTTCAACACACGTACAGTCAGCGTGACGTCTCCTCCTTCTTGATGCAGCAAGGGGGAAGGAGAGGTTGATGAAGATCCAGCAGCACGGCGGCGTGGTGGTGGATGCAGGGCGTCACAGTAGCAGGGCTTCGTCTTATACTACGAGAGAGAGAGGTGTAGCAGGGGAGAGGGAGGCGCCAAGACTCTAGGGTGCGGCTGCCCCCTCCCTCCCCCTCATATATATAGGCTCCCCTAGGGGAAGCGCCGGCCCTAGGAGATGAGATCTCCTAGGGGGGCGGCGGCCAGGGCTGGAGTGGCCCCCAAGGCAAGGTGGGGCGCCCCTCCACCCCTAGGGTTTCAACCCTAGGCGCATGGGGTGGGCCTAGGGGGGCGCAACAGCCCACTATGGGCTGGTTCCCCTCCCCACTTTGGCCCATGGGGCCCTCCGGGATGGGTGGCCCCACCCGGTGGACCCCCGGGACCCTTCCGGTGGTCCCAGTACAATACCGGTGACCCCGAAACTTGTCCCGATGGCCGAAACAGCACTTCCTATATATAATTCTTTACCTCCGGACTATTCCAAAACTCTTCGTGACATCTGGGATCTCATCTGGGACTCCAAACAACATTCGGGTTACTGCATATACATATCTTCACAACCCTAGCGTCACCGAACCTTAAGTGTGTAGACCCTACGGGTTCGGGAGACATGCAGACATGACCGAGACGACTCTCTGGTTAATAACCAACAGCGGGATCTGGATACCCATGTTGGCTCCCACATGCTCCTCGATAATCTCATCGGATGAACCACGATGTCGAGGATCCAAGCAACCCCGTATTCAATTCCCTTTGTCAATTGGTATGTTACTTGCCCGAGCTTCGATCGTCGGTATCCCAATACCTCATTCAATTTCGTTATCGGCAAGTCACTTTACTCGTACCGTAATGCATGATCCCGTGACCATACACTTGGTCACTTTGAGCTCATAATGATGATGCATTACCGAGTGGGCCCAGTGATACCTCTCCGTCATACGGAGTGACAAATCCCAGTCTTGATCCGTGTCAACCCAACAGACACTTTCGGAGATACCCGTAGTATACCTTTATGGTCACCCAGTTACGTTGTGACGTTTGGTACACCCAAAGCACTCCTACGGTATCCGGGAGTTACACGATCTCATGGTCTAAGGAAAAGATACTTGACATTGGAAAACTCTAGCAAACGAACTATACGATCTTGTGCTATGTTTAGGATTGGGTCTTGTCCATCACATCATTCTCCTAATGATGTGATCTCGTTATCAATGACATCCAATGTCCATAGTCAGGAAACCATGACTATCTGTTGATCAACGAGCTAGTCAACTAGAGGCTTACTAGGGACATGTTGGTGTCTATTATTCACACATGTATTACGATTTCCGGATAACACAATTATAGCATGAATAAAGACAATTATCATGAACAAGGAAATATAATAATAATGCTTTTATTATTGCCTCTAGGGCATATTTCCAACAGTCTCCCACTTGCACTAGAGTCAATAATCTAGTTACATTGTGATGAATCGAACACCCATGGAATTCTGGTGTTGATCATGTTTTGCTCTAGGGAGAGGTTTAGTCAACGGATCTGCTACATTCAGGTCCGTATGTACTTTACAAATATCTATGTCTCCATCTTGAACATTTTCACGAATGGAGTTGAAGCGACGCTTGATGTGCCTGGTCTTCTTGTGAAACCTGGGCTCCTTGGCAAGTGCAATAGCTCCAGTGTTGTCACAGAAGAGTTTGATTGGCCCCGACGCATTGGGTATGACTCCTAGGTCGGTGATGAACTCCTTCACCCAAATTGCTTCATGCGCTGCCTCCGAGGCTGCCATGTACTCCGCTTCACATGTAGATCCCGCCACGACGCTCTGCTTGCAACTGCACCAGCTTACTGCCCCACCATTCAAAATATACACGTATCCGGTTTGTGACTTTGAGTCATCCAGATCTGTGTCGAAGCTAGCGTCGACGTAACCCTTTACGACGAGCTCTTCGTCACCTCCATAAACGAGAAACATTTCCTTAGTCCTTTTCAGGTACTTCAGGATATTCTTGACCGCTGTCCAGTGTTCCTTGCCGGGATTACTTTGGTACCTTCCTACCAAACTTACGGCAAGGTTTACATCAGGTCTGGTACACAGCATGGCATACATAATAGAACCTATGGCTGAGGCATAGGGGATGACACTCATCTCTTCTATATCTTCTGCCGTGGTCGGACATTGAGCTGAGCTCAATTTCACACCTTGTAACACAGGCAAGAACCCCTTCTTAGACTGATCCATATTGAACTTCTTCAATATCTTATCAAGGTATGTGCTTTGTGAAAGACCTATGAGGCGTCTTGATCTATCTCTATAGATCTTGATGCCTAATATATAAGCAGCTTCTCCAAGGTCCTTCATTGAAAAACTCTTATTCAAGTAGGCCTTAATGCTGTCCAAGAGTTCTATATCATTTCCCATCAAAAGTATGTCATCTACATATAATATGAGAAATGCTACAGAGCTCCCACTCACTTTCTTGTAAACGCAGGCTTCTCCATAAGTCTGCGTAAACCCAAACGCTTTGATCATCTCATCAAAGCGAATGTTCCAACTCCGAGATGCTTGCACCAGCCCATAAATCGAGCGTTGGAGCTTGCACACCTTGTCAGCATTCTTAGGATCGACAAAACCTTCCGGCTGCATCATATACAATTCTTCCTTAAGGAAACCATTAAGGAATGCCGTTTTGACGTCCATTTGCCATATCTCATAATCGTAGAATGCGGCAATTGCTAACATGATTCGGACGGACTTTAGCTTCGCTACCGGTGAGAAAGTCTCATCGTAGTCAACCCCTTGAACTTGTCGATAACCCTTAGCGACAAGCCGAGCTTTATAGATGGTCACATTACCATCCGCGTCTGTCTTCTTCTTAAAGATCCATTTATTTTCTATGGCTCGCCGCTCAACGGGCAAGTCAGTCAAAGTCCATACTTCGTTTTCATACATGGATCCTATCTCGGATTTCATGGCTTCTAGCCATTTGTCGGAATCCGGGCCCGCCATCGCTTCTTCATAGTTCGAAGGTTCACCGTTGTCTAACAACATGATTTCCAAGACAGGGTTGCCGTACCACTCTGGTGCGGAACGTGTCCTTGTGGACCTACGAATTTCAGTAGGAGCTTGATCAGAAGTATCTTGATCATCATCATTAACTTCCTCTCTAGTCGGTGCAGGCACCTCAGGAACATTTTCTTGAGTTGCGCCATTTTCCGGTTCAAGAGGTAATACTTCATCAAGTTCTACTTTCCTCCCACTTACTTCTTTCGAGAGAAACTCTTTCTCTAGAAAGGATCCATTCTTGGCAACAAAGATCTTGCCTTCGGATCTGAGGTAGAAGGTATACCCAATAGTTTCTTTAGGGTATCCTATGAAGACGCATTTTTCCGACTTGGGTTCGAGCTTTTCAGGTTGAAGTTTCTTGACATAAGCATCGCATCCCCAAACTTTTAGAAACGACAGCTTAGGTTTCTTCCCAAACCATAATTCATACGGTGTCGTCTCAACGGATTTCGACGGAGCCCTATTTAAAGTGAATGCGGCAGTCTCTAAAGCATAGCCCCAAAAAGATAGCGGTAAATCGGTAAGAGACATCATAGATCGCACCATATCTAATAGAGTGCGATTACGACGTTCGGACACACCATTACGCTGAGGTGTTCCAGGCGGCGTGAGTTGTGAAACTATTCCACATTTTCTTAAGTGTGTGCCAAATTCGTGACTCAAGTATTCTCCTCCACGATCTGATCGTAGGAACTTGATTTTTCTGTCACGTTGATTTTCAACCTCACTCTGAAATTCCTTGAACTTTTCAAAGGTCTCAGACTTGTGTTTCATTAAGTAGATATACCCATATCTACTCAAGTCATCAGTGAGGGTGAGAACATAACGATAGCCACCGCGAGCCTCAACACTCATTGGACCGCACACATCAGTATGTATGATTTCCAATAAGTTGGTTGCTCGCTCCATTGTTCCTGAGAACGGAGTCTTGGTCATTTTACCCATGAGGCATGGTTCGCACGTGTCAAATGATTCATAATCAAGAGACTCTAAAAGTCCATCAGCATGGAGCTTCTTCATGCGTTTGACACCTATGTGACCAAGGCGGCAGTGCCACAAGTATGTGGGACTATCATTATCAACCTTACATCTTTTGGTATTCACACTATGAACATGTGTAGCATTACGCTCGAGATTCATTAAGAATAAACCATTCACCATCGGAGCATGACCATAAAACATATCTCTCATATAAATAGAACAACCATTATTCTCGGATTTAAATGAGTAGCCATCTCGAATTAAACGAGATCCTGATACAATGTTCATGCTCAAAGCTGGCACTAAATAACAATTATTGAGGTTTAAAACTAATCCCGTAGGTAAATGAAGAGGTAGCGTGCCGACGGCGATCACATCGACCTTGGAACCATTCCCGACGCGCATCGTCACCTCGTCCTTCGCCAGTCTCCGCTTATTCTGCAGCTCCTGTTTTGAGTTACAAATGTGAGCAACTGCACCGGTATCAAATACCCAAGAGCTACTATGAGTACTGGTAAGGTAAACATCAATTACATGTATATCACATATACCTTTTGTTTTGTCGGCCTTCTTGTCCGCTAAGTATTTGGGGCAGTTCCGCTTCCAGTGACCACTTCCCTTGCAATAAAAGCCCTCACTCTCGGGCTTGGGTCCATTCTTTGGCTTCTTCCCGGCAGCTTGCTTGCCGGGCGCGGCAACTCCCTTGCCGTCCTTCTTGAAGTTCTTTTTACCCTCCCCCTTCTTGAACTTAGTGGTTTTATTGACCATCAACACTTGATGTTCCTTCTTGACTTCTACCTCTGCTGATTTCAGCATAGCAAATACTTCAGGAATGGTCTTTTCCATCCCCTGCATATTGAAGTTCATCACAAAGCTCTTGTACCTCGGTGGAAGCGACTGAAGGATTCTGTCAATGACCGCGTCATCCGGGAGATTAACTCCCAGCTGAGTCAAGCAGTTATGCAACCCAGACATAGTGAGTATGTGCTCACTGACAGAACTATTTTCCTCCATCTTACAGCTGAAGAACTTGTCGGAGACTTCATATCTCTCGACCCGGGCATGAGCTTGGAAAACCATTTTCAGCTCTTCGAACATCTCATATGCTCCGTGTCTCTCAAAACGCTTTTGGAGCCCCGGCTCTAAGCTGTAAAGCATGCCGCACTGAACGAGGGAGTAGTCATCGGTACGTGCCTGCCAAGCGTTCATAACGTCTTGTTCTGCAGGGAGAACAGGTGCGTCACCCAGCGGTGCTTGTAGGACATAATCTTTCTTGGCAGCTATGAGGATGATCCTCAGGTTCCGGACCCAGTCCGTGTAGTTGCTGCCATCGTCTTTCAGCTTGGTTTTCTCTAGGAACGCGTTGAAGTTGAGGACTACGTTGGCCATTTGATCTACAAGACATATTGTAAATATTTTAGACTAAGTTCATGATAATTAAGTTCATCTAATCAAATTATTCAATGAACTCCCACTTAGATAGACATCCCTCTTCTAGTCATCTAAGTATAACATGATCCGAGTCAACTAGGCCGTGTCCGATCATCACGTGAGACGGACTAGTCAACGTCGGTGAACATCTTCATGTTGATCGTATCTTCTATACGACTCATGCTCGACCTTTCGGTCTTCTGTGTTCCGAGGCCATGTCTGTACATGCTAGGCTCGTCAAGTCAACCTAAGTGTTTGCATGTGTAAATCTGTCTTACACCCGTTGTATGTGAACGTTAGAATCTATCACACCCGATCATCACGTGGTGCTTCGAAACAACGAACTGTCGCAACGGTGCACAGTTAGGGGGAACACTTTCTTGAAATTATTATGAGGGATCATCTTATTTACTACCGTCGTTCTAAGTAAACAAGATGCAAAACATGATAAACATCACATGCAATCAAATAATAATAGTGACATGATATGGCCAATATCACATAGCTCCTTTGATCTCCATCTTGGGGCTCCATGATCATCTTGTCACCGGCTTGACACCATGATCTCCATCATCATGATCTCCATCATCGTGTCTCCATGAAGTTGCTCGCCAACTATTACTTCTACTACTATGGCTAACGCGTTTAGCAATAAAGTAAAGTAATTTACATGGCGTTTCTCAATGACACGCAGGTCATACAAAAAATAAAGACAACTCCTATGGCTCCTGCCGGTTGTCATACTCATCGACATGCAAGTCGTGATTCCTATTACAATAGCATGAACATCTCATACATCACATATATATCATTCATCATTCATCACAACTTTGGCCATATCATATCACAAAGCACTTGCTGCAAAAACAAGTTAGACGTCCTCTAATTGTTGTTGCAAGTTTTACGTGGCTGAAATAGGGTTCTAGCAAGAACGTTTTCTTACCTACGTGAAAGCCACAACGTGATTTGTCAACTTCTATTTACCCTTCATAAGGACCCTTTTCATCGAATCCGCTCCAACTAAAGTGGGAGAGACAGACACCCGCCAGCCACCTTATGCAACTAGTGCATGTTAGTCGGTGGAACCGGTCTCACGTAAGCGTACGTGTAAGGTTGGTCCGGGCCGCTTCATCCCACTATACCGCTGAAGCAAGATAAGACTAGTAGCGGCAAGAAAGTTGACAACATCTACGCCCACAACAAATTGTGTTCTACTCGTGCATAAAGAACTACGCATAGACCTAGCTCTGATGCCACTGTTGGGGAACGTTGCAGAAAACAAAAAATTTCCTACGGTTTCACCAAGATCCATCTATGAGTTCATCTAGCAACGAGTGATCGGATGCATCTACATACCTTTGTAGATCGCGAGCGGAAGCGTTCAAGGAACGGGGATGAGGTAGTCGTACACGACGTGATCCAAATCACCGGAGATCCTAGCACCGAACGAACGGCACCTCCACGTTCAACACACGTACAGTCAGCGTGACGTCTCCTCCTTCTTGATCCAGCAAGGGGGAAGGAGAGGTTGATGAAGATCCAGCAGCACGACAGTGTGGTGGTGGATGCAGGGCGTCACAGTAGCAGGGCTTCGCCTTATACTACAAGAGAGAGAGAGAGAGAGAGGTGTAGCAGGGGAGAGGGAGGCGCCAAGACTCTAGGGTGCGTCTGCCCCCTCCCTCCCCCTCATATATATAGGCTCCCCTAGGGGGAGCGCCGGCCCTAGGAGATGAGATCTCCTAGGGGGGGGCGCCGGCCAGGGCTGGAGTGGCCCCCAAGGCAAGGTGGGGCGCCCCCACCCCTAGGGTTTCAACCCTAGGCGCATGGGGTGGGCCTAGGGGGCGCAACAGCCCACTATGGGCTGGTTCCCCTCCCCACTTTGGCCCATTGGGCCCTCCGGGATGGGTGGCCCCACCAGGTGGACCCCCGGGACCCTTCCGGTGGTCCCGGTACAATACCGGTGACCCCGAAACTTGTCCCGATGGCCGAAACAGCACTTCCTATATATAATTCTTTACCTCTGGACTATTCCGAAACTCTTTGTGACGTCGGGGATCTCATCTGGGACTCCGAACAACATTCGGGTTACTGCATATACATATCTTCACAACCCTAGCGTCACCGAACCTTAAGTGTGTAGACCCTACGGGTTCGGGAGACATGCAGACATGACCGAGACGACTCTCGGGTCAATAACCAACAGCGGGATCTGGATACCCATGTTGGCTCCCACATGCTCCTCGATGATCTCATCGGATGAACCACGATGTCGAGGATTCAAGCAACCCCGTATACAATTCCCTTTGTCAATCGGTATGTTACTTGCCCGAGATTCGATCGTCGGTATCCCAATACCTCGTTCAATCTCGTTACCGGCAAGTCACTTTACTCGTACCGTAATGCATGATCCCGTGACCAGACACTTGGTCACTTTGAGCTCATAATGATGATGCATTACCGAGTGGGCCCAGTGATACCTCTCCGTCATACGGAGTGACAAATCCCAGTCTTGATCCGTGTCAACCCAACAGACACTTTCGGAGATACCCGTAGTATACCTTTATGGTCACCCAGTTACGTTGTGACGTTTGGTACACCCAAAGCACTCCTACGGTATCCGGGAGTTACACGATCTCATGGTCTAAGGAAAGATACTTGACATTGGAAAACTCTAGCAAACGAACTATACGATCTTGTGCTATGTTTAGGATTGGGTCTTGTCCATCACATCATTCTCCTAATGACGTGATCTCGTTATCAATGACATCCAATGTCCATAGTCAGGAAACCATGACTATTTGTTGATCAACAAGCTAGTCAACTAGAGGCTTACTAGGGACATGTTGGTGTCTATTATTCACACATGTATTACGATTTCCGGATAACACAATTATAGCATGAATAAAGACAATTATCATGAACAAGGAAATATAATAATAATGCTTTTATTATTGCCTCTAGGGCATATTTCCAACAGCCCCAACTAGGGAGGCCGGAGGGTCCAAGAAGGGAAGGACTCTCCTTCCGTACAGTTCCACCGCCGCCGATGAAGGCGAAGACGAGTGGTTGCCCAGGGCCAAGCCCCGGGGAGATCGTAAGTATTCGGATACCAGAGTAACTCGTAGCATTCCTTTGTCGCACTGCTTTCCATAAAGCCGAACATGATTATGCAGGCCGCCGCGAACCAACATCGATGTATCATCGGACGGCTCCCTGGGCTCGTCGGACATGGGTAGCAATCCAGTCCCGACCGCCACCTCCCCTCATCCTGCTGACGACGCCGAGGTGCTGTCTCAAGAGGCACCGGGTCGAGGGGAGAGAGTCCTGGAGGCGCCTCAAGGCGACCTTTCGGACTCCGGGTGCCAAGGGGACGGGGCCCCCGAGAGCTCCGTGTTCGGCCCTCAGCCGAACACCGCGCCGGACCCTCCAGCGGTTCTGGGATCGGGCAGGCGGCCTCCTTCTAAGAGGGGCAAGGCGCCTGTGCCGGTGACCTCTGTCCATCCAGAGGCGCCGGACAATCTGCTGGAAGCGCTTCGCGGCGCTTCCATCGACGAGGAGCACCGCACTATCATGAGTGCGGTGATCCAAAAGGTTCAGTCTACCAAGAGCAGATTGACTGAAGCCTGTGCGAGCCTTCTAACAGGCTTTGAGGTAAGTGTTTTAAAATGTAGTAGAAATATTACCGCATAGACTGTAGCCCCTGATGCTTTGTTCGGTGTTCACAAAGAAAAGCTGAGCAGAGGATCAAATAATATCGCAGGAGTCTAATATAAGTATGTCAATATGCATATGCAGGCTTCGCTGCTGGCGTCCGCCGCACTGACTGCGGAGGTCACCGTACTGAAGCAGGATCTCGAGGGGTCTAGAAAAGAGCTCGGCCTTGCCAAGAGGCAGCTCGAGGAGAACAAGGGTAAGTAATACCCTATCTATAGATATGTGTATATAAAAGAGGACGTGATTGCAAATTTACAGGATCATCGTATGTTTGCCAGGGGCCACGACCGAGGTGGCGACCCTGAAGCAAGCGCTAACCAAGGCCAAAGATAAAGCGGCCAAGGAGCGCACCGAGCGAGAGAAGCACGAGGCTCGGGTTGGTGAGGTGCAGCAAGAGCTCCAAGCTCTCGTGGTGAAGCACGAGGCATTGGAGTTTGACTCAAAGACGCGGGAGTCTAAGCTTGCCGCGGCCCTCGAGAGTGCAAAAAGTGCCAAGGCCGAAGCCCAAAAGGCTCTCCAAGAGACTGATGCGATGAAGAAGATAGTGGCGGGTAAGGCTTTCTATATGCAAAGCAAGCATGTAAAAGTAAATTACCGATTACTTACCTGAATCCGGAGCATTCGCAGATTTGCCCTGCAGCGTGTTCGATGCCGCACAACTTTACCAGGCCGAGGATGGAAGCTCAACGGAGAAGCTATTCTGGTCTCAGTATGCTGAGGCCGAACACCCGGTGCCAATGAGCGACCAGATGAAGCATATGGTCGAGCTACATAAGGCGGCCGATCGGGCCATGAAGATCTTTATAGTTCGGCTGTGGCCTGGCGACGCCCTTCCGAACAGCTTCTTCGGCCTGGTGAGGTGGCTTGTGGATGCCTGCCCGTGGCTGGAGGTCATCAAGCGATCTGTCTGCATTGAAGGTGCACGCCGGGCTTTCGCCCGTGTGAAATTGCAGTGGGTCAAGCTAGACGCCGTGAAGCTGATCAAGGAGGGGCCGCCGGAGGGCAAGGAGCACCGCCACCCCGAAATGTACTACGAGGGTGTTCTGCCGGGTGCCCGTCTCATAGCGAATGAGTGTTCAAAAGATGTAATATTTGAGTGAGACTTGCTCGTTTTATCCTGTATGTATGAAAACTTGTTTCATATGCGCTATGCAACGCTTGTTTGAATTTAAAATATTACCTTCTGTTTGGCTGTTTATCCAATCTGAGAGATGGCTAGTCCTCGGCTTCTGCCCCCATGCCACGAGTGCTGGGGTGTTCAGGATAAACCTGAGCACTCTTGTTCCCATGTTTGGGTCCTTCGAGGGAGGTGCTCAGCACAGCGAACAAGGCAACCGGACTAATAATGCTTTATCACTCTCACTTAGCCATAGAATTCTATAATTTTAAATTTCGTGAAGCCCCTGGTATTCGGAAGGCCGAATTCTGGGCGCGATACACGCCTTTAAGCCGGACAGGGCCGGCCCCTCGCTCTAAGCGGCATAAGTCTTTAGGGACTCGAAAACCTCGCCGAACAGCGACCAGTCTCTCGCCTTATCATGACAGTCAGTTTTAGCTTTCTCTACTGAGGTGCTGAACCCAGCAGAACCGGGGCACAATCGCAGTAGTTCTCCTAGCGCTACCTTAGCCGATAGAGCGGAACGTAAGGTACCAAAACATAGGAGCCGGGCAAACCCAACATTTGACCAAAGACATGATTCAGAGCTGATGCATATAATGCTATAAGTTCGGGGTGCCGCACTTGTGAAAGTGTTCGGACTTTTCACACCGTATTGTGGGGTACGTAAGCCCCTGGTGTATTAGCCGTACCAAAGTGTACGGTTGCAAGGCGTCATTAATGAACACACACACACACACACACACATATATATATATATATATATATATATATAACAAGAATGCAATAATAGTCATAATGTCATGCACTGTTTATTAAAAAATTGCGTTAAAGCAGAGTGATACAGATAGTGCGATAAGCAAAGACTAGGACTATGTCCCTTCCAAGGGCAAGCTGAGGAATGATATTAAATCGAATATTTCGCTCGTTACTGTAATCAACCTGGGAATTCCGTGGTATGACGTAGCTGTCTGCCTCCTTGGTTGCTGCATCATGTGTTCGGCAATAGTGCTACCGGACAGTGTTTCCAGAGATTAAGGTCCTGAAAAAAAAATAACCAAATGGGAAGCCCCTAGTGCGGTTTAAGCCGCGTCTTGGGGCGTGCCGCAGTTGTGCCCCCTCCCCGCCTGTGCCCATGTTATTTTTAATGTGTAATTATGTACGCGTGGCACGAGCTTCGGCGTTTGGCTGGGACTGGGGTGGGGGCCGCATTGCTACGCGAGCTCAGATTGCACCAGGCGGTCTATTTGCCGATTACTCCGAGCGCACTTGAAGGTGTCCGGGCTTTGAAGCGCCGAACTGGTTGATTGCCTTGAGAGGCTGCTTTGCGCTTCTGCTGCGAGGGCCGCGGTGTGCTCCTCTGTTCGGAGAGAGCGCTCTGTGTTTCCATTGACTGTAATAACTCCGCGAGGTCCTGGCATCTTGAGCTTGAGGTATGCATAATGCGGTACCGCATTGAATCTAGCAAATGCGGTTCGCCCGAGCAGCGCGTGATAACCACTGCGAATGGGACTATATCAAAGATTAACTCTTCGCTTCGGAAATTATCCGGGGATCCGAAGACCACTTCCAGTGTAACTGAGCCTGTGCAATGGGCCTCCACACCTGGAATGACGCCTTTAAAGGTCGTTTTTGTGGGTTTGATCCTTGAGGGGTCTATACCCATTTTGCGCACTGTGTCCTGATAAAGCAGGTTCAGGCTGCTGCCGCCATCCATAAGGACTCGAGTGAGGTGGAAATCCGTCAATGATTGGGTCTAGGACCAGTGCGGCAAATCTGCCATGACGGATACTAGTGGGATGGTCCCTGCGATCGAAGGTGATCGGACAGGAGGACCAAGGGTTGAATTTTGGGGCGACTGGCTCCAACGCATATACATCCCTGAGCGCACACTTCCGCTCCCTCTTGGAGATGTGGGTTGCGTATATCATGTTCACCGTCTGCACTTGTGGGGGAAACCCCAGTGTGCGGCTGCCGGGGCTCCTCCTCGTCATCTCTATGCGGCCCCTTGTCCTTGTTTTCGGCAATTAACTTGCCGGCCTGCTTGAACACCCAACAGTCCCTGTTGGTGTGATTGGCTGGCTTGTCTGGGGTGCCATGTATTTGACACGAGCGATCGAGTATACGGTCCAAGCTGGACGGACCCGCGTACTTTGTTTGAATGGCTTTTTCCGCTGACTGGGTTTAGAGCCTTTGAATCTGGCATTGACTGCCGTATCCTTAGTATTTTCGCTGTTAATGCGGCGCTTATGTTTGTTGCGACTTGACCTGCTATTGCCGTCCTTGGTATCTGAGGTACCATGGTTCTTTGATATGTTATTACTACGAGCCAGCCAGTTGTCTTCTCCCGCACAAAAGCGGGTCATGAGGGTCGTGAGAGCTGCCATAGATTTCGACTTTTCCTGACCAAGGTGCCGGGCTAGCCACTCGTCTCGGATGTTGTGTTTGAAAGCCGCTAAGGCCTCCGCATCCGGACAGTCGATGATTTGATTTTTCTTTGTAAGGAACCGAGTCCAGAATTGCCTGGCCGACTCTTCTGGCTGCTGAATTATGTGGCTCAAGTCATCGGCGTCTGGTGGTCGCACATAAGTGCCCTGAAAGTTGTCGAGGAATGCGGCTTCTAGATCTTCCCAACAGCTAATGGAGTCCGCTGGCAAGCTGTTAAGCCAGTGCCGCGCTGGTCCTTTGAGCTTTAGTGGGAGGTATTTGATGGCGTGTAAGTCATCACCGCGGGCCATGTGGATGTGGAGGAGGAAATCCTCAATCCATACTGCGGGATCTGTTGTGCCGTCGTATGATTCAATATTTATAGGTTTGAAACCTTCTGGGAATTGATGTTCCATTACTTCGTCTATGAAGCATAAGGGGTGTGCGGCACCTCTATATTGGGCTATATCGCGACGTAGCTCGAATGGGTCTTGCCTGCTGTGTTCGGCCCGGCCGGATTTGCTTTTACTGTATCCCGCGTGACGTTTATCGTCTCGCGGAGTGGTGCGCCGTCGTGATCCGTAGATCGATCTTGCATGCTTTGCTTTGTCCTCCAATATGTCTCGCAGGTCTGACGTACCTCCCCATGCCTTTTTATTTGAATGGCGTCAGGGTGGAGGCTGAGCTTTTGGCTAGAATGCCTCTCTATCGCGGCCACGAGGTGGCTGATTAGCCGTATCATACGCTTCTTCCTCTAGTCGGGGTAGTAACCTGCACTTTGGGTAATTCTTGGAGGGGCGCTCGAGTTTATATTCCTCGGCCGCGAGGACTTCAGTCCATCTGTCAGCTAGCAGATCTTGATCAGCTTGAAGCTGCTGCTGCTTTTTCTTCAGGCTATTTGCCATGGCCATAAGCTGGCGCTTGAAGCACTCTTGTTCGACGGGATCCTCTGGTACGGCGAATTCACCGTCGCCGAGGCTTGCCTCGTCTTCAGAGGGGGGCATGTAATTGTCATCCTCCTCCTCTCCGTCTGCCGCTCTCTCAGGAGAGCTGGCTCCTTCATCCTCCCGCTCTAAATCTTGCTAGAGGGGATTGTTGTTGTCATCGGCACTATCCAGAGTGTTATTATCTCCTGTGCCGGTATCACCACTTTTGCTTTGGCGGGACTTAGAGCGGCGCCACTGACGTCGGTGCTTGGGTTGCTTCTTGGAGGGGTCATCCTCCGCTATCTCGTCGCCATTGCCTTCGTTGGGTGTATCCACCATGTATATGTCATATGACGAGGTGGCTTTCCAGTGCCCTATAGGCGCTGGTTCATGTTCGTCTCCTACATCGTCATCCATACCATCGATGTCTTCGGAGTCGAAGTCGAGCATGTCGGTTAAATCATTGATAGTGGCTACGAAGTGGGTGGGCATCGAATTTCTTCATCGTCCGCATCCCAATCCTGTTGGCCATAGTCCGGCCAGGGCTCTCCTGACAAAGAGAGAGACCTTAGTGAATTCAGAATGTCACCGAAGGGCAAGTGCTGAAAGATATCCGCGGTGGTGAATTCCATGATCGGCGCCCAATCGGATTCGATTGGCAGGGGCGCGGATGGTTCGGAGTCTGGAAAAGAGTCCGGCACCTTGGAGTCACGGGCTGCGTAGAGGGTTAGGCTGGTGTTCGGCTTGATCGCCATTGAAACTGCAGCCCCTGAGGCGGTGTCTAACCACCCGTCCTCGATTGGCGCAGTTGGCTCCGAGCTAAGGGTCGGAGCTGATGCGGGCGTGGCCTCTGGGGTACTGTTCGGCGGCAGAGCTAGGTCATACCCATCGTGACAGTGCGGCGCGCCTGGCTGTGGCTCGAATCCGTCGAAGATCAGGTCTCCGCGGATGTCGGCCGTGTAGTTCAAACTTCCAAATCTGACCTGACGGCCAGGGGCGTAGCTTTCAATCTGCTCCAGATGGCCAAGCGAATTAGCCCGCAGTGCAAAGCCGCCGAATACGAAGATCTGTCCGGGAGAAAAGTCTCACCCTAGACCGCATCTCTATCGATGATAGTAGGAGCCATCAAGCCTAACGGCGACGACACAGAGGAACTCTCAATGAAAGCACCAATGTCAGTGTCAAAACCGGCGGATCTCGTGTAGGGGGTCCCGAACTGTGCGTCTAGGCCGGATGGTAACAGGAGGCAGGGGACACGATGTTTTACCCAGGTTCAGGCCCTCTTGATGGAGGTAAAACCCTACGTCCTGCTTGATTAATATTGATGATATGGGTAGTACAAGAGTAGATCTACCACGAGATCAAAGAGGCTAAACCCTAGAAGCTAGCCTATGGTATGATTGTATGTTGTGATTGTTGTGCTACGGACTAAAACCCTTCGGTTTATATAGACACCGGAGAGGGTTAGGGTTACACAAGGTCGGTTACAAAGGAGGAGATATCCATATCCGTATTGCCTAGCTTGCCTTCCACGCCAAGTAGAGTCCCATCCAGACACGAGACAAAGTCTTCAATCTTGTATCTTCATAGTCTAACAGTCCGGCCAATGGAGATAGTCTGGCTATCCGGAGACCCCCTAATCCAGGACTCCCTCAGCGGCCAAGGCAGTCTCCGAGTGTCGGGTGATCAACAGGCGGCGGGGAGACGCGCCTTTCCCTGCAAGGGGGAGGAGGCGAACAGTCATCCGTGGTTCCATTGTTCTTGGGCGGCCGTCTTGGTCGCGCTTGATGGTGATGCGAGTCAGCTGCGGCTGGCAGCCGACTCTTTGTCTCTTCTTTCGCGGACATCACCAGTCGGCGTCCGACTTGTCGCGCCTTGATCTCGACGGGGAGGCGGATCATCGTTTTGCCGGTGGGGCGCCTCAGTGCGGCAACCGGCCTCGTGCTGCTCAGTAGCCGCATCGAGGAGCCGCTGGACGTGCTCCACCATCTGGCGGCACTCTTCGCCGTCGAACTTGTCTAGCTCTTCTGCTGCCTCCTGGGCAGCTCGGATATTTTCCGCGGGGGTGTCGTAGACGGGGCGATCTGCCCCGAGCAGCTTGGCGATTGCCACGCCGCGCTGCTAGACCTCACCAAGGCAGCTGGGCCAGCAGGAGCCGGCGTGCCGCCCATAGCGCGGTCCATCTCGCGCCGTTAGGTTTCCGACAGGCGTCTCATGCTAGCCATCTTTTTGGCGCCTTCGACGAGCTGGAGGCGGCGTGCTTCCAGCGTCTCGGCGTCGGCATCTTCTGGGATGGGCGCCGTCAGGTCTTGTAGCGCTGTGTTGAGCGAATCGCGAGCATCTTCGCCGGAGTGCTCACTGTGGCCGATGACAAGCACCTTCATGACGGCGCTTTCTCTCTTCGCGCAAGGAGGCAGCTCGTCATAGACCACCACGTTGGTGGGGAACGCGTCAAGCGCCACAGTGTCAGAATCGACAAGCATCGGATCGGTGGAGCCAACGGATTCCAAGTCGGCAGCGGGCTCGTTGGCTACGTGGAGCTGGTCGAGGAGGCTGACGAGGCGGCTCTCAGGGCCATCATCGCCTGCATCGGACGCCAGCTCGTCTGAGAGGTGAACCTTGCCAACAAGGTTGGCGAGGCAGCTCGCCACACAGGCGAGCTCCACGCCACGCAGCGCGTCGGCACAGACTCCGTCTGGCGTGCCGGGCTGGCTGCGCTCGCCAGGGAGGAAAAGGGTTCCCGTCCAGAACAGGTCTCGGAATGACGGTGCACCTCGCCTCACAGTGGGCGCCAAAGGTCGGGGGTTGGGTGCGACATATGCCAATGGATGGCTTATCATGGTGGGAGCGAGTAGAACATCGCCGGTGACTGGAAGCGGGATGAGGCGTAGACACGTACGCCGACAAACTTTACCCAGGTTCGGGGCTCTCCTAGGAGATAACACCACTAGTCCTGCTCTGCGGGGTCTCCGCATGATCAATATGTCGCAAGTGAGTACAATGGTGCTCCTTGAGCTGTATGATCAAGGTGGGAGAAGGCAAGGCTAGCTCTCTCCTTCCTCTAGGTATGAGTCTAATTCTAACGGGGTGGGAACCCTTTGCATGGGTGCCCCGGGAGGTTTATATAGGCCTACCCCCCAGGGGTACAATGGTAATCCAGCTGGGCGTAGGGCCCGGCTGTCAGTCTCTCTGGTCGCCGGCTTCTTCGCCGACTGCTGGGGCCCGCCACCTAGTGGGTCCCGCCGGCGGGTCTGGTACGGAGCCGACAGGCCGACTCCGCCGCTCGCGGGTCATGCCGGCTATGGATTACTGTAGCCGTGTTGCTAATGACATGTGCTCGGTCGGGGAGGCGTGGCTACAGTCCCGCCGCCTGGTGGGAGATCATTGTAGCCACTCCGCATCTCATCTGGTTAATGGTGCGTGGGCCCCCGAGGAAGGATCGGGCCGGCTGCTGGGAGCCGGCCTCCCTCGGGTCTGACTAGTGTGGCTCTCACCGTCTTCCGGGCTTTCACTGACCGGTAGGGCCCGCCGTCCTTGGGCCATACCGACAGGCGATCGTGGGGGTAGGGCTTTCCTGTCAGGAGTGACGTTAAGGGCGAAGTGGCAACAGTGCCGCACCGGGCGGAGATCTTCGCGGGTACGAGGCACTATGGCCACGCCCGGCCCTGTATTCGAGGGGGATGGGCTACACTGTTGCCTCACCCCGTCCTGTCTTCCTTAATGTGGTGCAGACTTGGAGGGCACCATGGGCCGACTGCTGGGAGCCGGCCTCTCAGGAGGCCGCCTGCCAGGAGTCGGCCCGTCTTGAATCCGCCTTCCTAAGCATGGCCGCCTTCTGGCAGTCGGCCATTCAGCCAGCCGGCCACCGGAAGGTGGCGCTTCATCTTGACGTCTTGAGGGGCGCAGCCGGCATGATGTCTTGAAAGGTCCTGGGACCCGGGTTAGGCTACCCGTGGCCCATTACTCTGACAGTTACGTTCACGGCTCGAAGATCTTTTGTCATTGTAGGACCTTGACTTGGAACTTCTCTCCTTGCTTCTACTCTTGTAGAACTTGTTGAAGTTCTTCACCATTAGGCTCAATTCTTCATTGAAGTTTGTTTATCACTTGATAATGTGGGAGCATCACATGAGGCTTTGTAAGCACCGCTTGATTTGTTGTGGAGCTCTTCCTTATCCTTAAGTGACATCTCATGAGCAACAATTCTTCCAATGACTTCTGTAGGCTTGAGATCTTTGTAGTTGGGCATCATTTGGATCAATGTGCACACGGTATCATATTTTCCATCCAAGGCTCTTAGAATCTTCTTGATGATGAATCTATCCGTCATCTCTTCACTTCCTAAGCCGACAATCTCATTTGTGATGAGAGCAAGCCTAGAGTACATTTCAGCGACACCTTCACCATCCTTCATTTTGAACTTGTCAAGTTGACTTTGAAGCACATCCAATTTGGATTCCTTGACGGAGTCGGTGCCTTCGTGCATATCAATCAAAGTATCCCAACTTTCCTTTGCATTCTCAAGACGACTGATTTTGTTGAATTCTTCGGGGCACAATCCGTTGAAGAGAATATCACAAGCTTGAGCATTGTATTGCAGCATCTTCAACTCTTCCGCGGTAGCTTCACGGTTTGGTTCTCTCCCATCAAATAATTCACCTTGCAAGCCAATACACACAATAGCCCAAATGGCAGGGTTATGCCCAAGAATATGCATTTTCATCTTATGCTTCCAGCTAGCAAAATTTGTACCATGAAAGTAAGGACATCTACGGTGGTAATTTCCCTCGCTAGACGCCATACTCTCCTAGGTTGTGAAACCAAGGCTATGATCACCAAAAGCTATGGAAATAAAGGCAAATGGAGACTGTAGCTCTGATACCACTTGTAGGATCGAAAGTATGTCTAGAGGGGGGTGATTAGACTACTTGACCAAATAAAAATCTAGCCTTTTACCAATTTTAAGTCTCGACAGATTTTAGCAACTTAGCACTAGTCAAGCAACCAACCTACACATGCAAGTCTAAGAGTATAGCAGCAGAATGTAAAACATTGCACATGAAGGTAAAGCGAGGAGTTTGAAGGGAGCAAACGCAATGTAGACACGGAGATTTTTGGCGTGGTTCCGATAGGTGGTGCTACCGTACATCCACGTTGATGGAGACTTCAACCCACAAAGGGCAACGGTTGCGCAAGTCCACGGAGGGCTCCACCCACGAAGGGTCCACGAAGAAGCAACCTTGTCTATCCCACCATGGCCATCGCACATGAAGGACTTGCCTCACTAGGGTAGATCTTCACGAAGTAGGCGATCTCCTTGCCCGTACAAACTCCTTGGTTCAACTCCACAATCTTGTCAGAGGCTCCCAAGTGACACCTAACCAATCTAGGAGACACCACTCTCCAAAAGGTAATAGATGGTGTGTTGATGATGAACTCCTTGCTCTTGTGCTTCAAATGATAGTCTCCCCAACACTCAACTCTCTCTCACAGGTTTGGATTTGGTGGAAAGAATATTTGAGTGGAAAGCAACTTGGAGAAGGCTAAATATCAAGATTGATATGGTTGGAATGGAATATCTTGGTCTCAACACATGAGTAGGTGGTTCTCTCTCAGAAAATATATGATGGAAGTGTAGGCATGTTCTAATGGCTCTCTCCTCGAATGAAGAGTGGGTGGAGGGGTATTTATAGCATCCACACAAAATCTAACCATTACACACAAATCACCACACTCAGTGAGACCGAATAAGAAAACTTGGTCAGTCCGATTTAGTTCAAAATGTGGACATTAGGCTTTTCGGTGGGACCGACATGTCTACTCGGTGGGACCGATTTCATTAGGGTTAGGGCATAACGTAATGTCCGTGAGACCGATAACACAAACTCGGTGGGACTGATTTTGGTAATAAGCTAACCAGAGAGTTGGTCAGGCAAACTCGGTGGGATCGAATCACTCATTTCGGTGAGACAGGAAGTTACGAAGGGGAAACAGAGAGTTTGCATTGCACACTCGGTGGGACTGATTGCTCATCTCAGTTGGACCAAAATGTTATGAAGGGAAACAGAGAGTTTGCAATCCCATCTCGGTGAGACCGATATGATTAGGGTTTCTGGCAGTAGCTATGTCAACTGGACTCGGTGGCGCAAGATAGAATGTTTCAGTGGGGCCAAGTTTGACTTTTGGTTTGGGACATATGTGGATATGAGAAAGTAGTTGAGGGTTTTTGGAGCATATCACTAAGCATTTTGAGCAAGCAAGCAATTAAGCAACACCTCATCCCCTTTTAATAGTATTGGCTTTTCCTATTGACTCAATGTGATCTTGGACCACTAAAAAGTAAAAATGAAGAGTCTTGAGCTTTAGAGCTTGAGCCAATATTTTGTCCCTAGCATTTTGTGGGGTCCACATTTCTAATCCATGCCATGCCAATCATTGAGCTTTTCTGAAATATTTATCTTGAAATATCATTAGCTCAATGAGCTATATGTTGTTAGGAATTACCAAAACCACCCAGGGATAGTTGCACTTTCAGTTACGATAGGAAATGAAGCTTTGTTCCTCGTTTTCTCTTCCCCTTCTTTGCACTTTAAGCAGCCAACACCTCGTATAAGCATAAAATATTCCAGTGCAATAAGCATAAAGTGTGAAATATGAAAAGACTAAAAAAATCATGTTTAGTCAAGCAGTCACAACATAATGCTTTGAATTTAAAGATAGAATTATCTAGCTATCCCTGTCGGAGAGATGATTTGATTAGTTTTGAAGTTTCGAACAGCTATTTGGTGAAATGTAATGCCCCATTGAAAAGCTTCATCTTTCACCACAAGAACACTTGAAACATTGCCTTGTTGAAATGCATTGACTATCTTGGTAAAGAGCATTATCAATAATCTGTACCAACAAAATCTCAAAACCGCACAACCATGTTTTCAGAGCAAAAAAACAAAGATAATAAAGCAACATTTACATGAATGTAGTGCTCATATATACACATGTAAATTGAATGATCGTATTTATTATTCTTTTGTTATAACCGACTTCAACAGAAATCAAGGAACCTAGTTTCACAAGTTAAAAAATAAATTTTGAAGATAACCCAACCAACATAAACATCTGACATGTTCAAATCCCTCACAATCATGCAACTATCTGATCAACGACACAACGTATGCATGTTGCTAACTCACCAAGGCTTTGCTAGAGCTCCCATGTTTACTCGTGAGCTGCAAACAACATTCGCAACAAATCAAATTGAGAACCAGTGCAGGACAAATGATAAATCGAAGGTAAATATTGTGTAGCAGGTCTACAACTTACCCAAAGCGGGGAGTAGGTGACCCTCGTGGAGTAACAACCAAGCCTGCTTGTAGTAGTGCAACAGAGCTCTCGCAAGAAATTGCAGGTAAGAGTGTGCAGAAGCAGTAGTCCGATTAGCAACAACTAACCAATAAAGGCGCAAAGATACAGAAACCATGAGGTGGACGGAAGAGTCTATGTGGGCCAAAGAGAAGTATGGCAGAGACCATGAATGCTAACCCGTCTGTGCATCATCATGAACAATTGAGTTGTCGATGAGCTTACCGTACATGTTAGTTAATGAGAAAAATCATCCCCACATCCTCCCACTACAAGAATGCATGTCTCATCTAGGCATTAGTAGGTACCAACTTGTTGTCTATCAAACATATGGTGGTCTATATAGAAAATTTAGGTAGTGTTTGTTATCCGCACCTCAATTTCCCTCTGTATGTCCCTCAGAAACGCCCGGACGATGTTGTGATCCTGGAGTGCATCTCCAGCCACTATCATGTACCGCTTCAGCTAGAACGTCTCCTCCATGAACCACCCCAGTACTCAAAATATTTGGTTACAGATAAAAGGAGAAAATTAACAAGACACAAAATATATTAGAGGGGAGATAATGGATAAATACTCTCTAGTTTGTAAAGTTGTTACTGTAAGCTAGCGGCAGCTTGTCTATTGGCCCACTGCACACTCCAATAAATAAGTGAAGTAATTTTGTGATCCCACATCTCAGATATATTTGCTACGGACATGTCAAATACCTAATGGCTTTTTCTGCACATTAGATTTGACATTGCACGACCAAACAATAACTAATAAATGATCAAAAGTATATATGGCACATATTATCTTAGGTGGGAGGTATAAAATAGAACACAACCACCTCAAGTGCTGCAAAGTCAGGTTGTAAGCATGTTTATACAAGTGCATACTTCCTTATTTCTATATAAGATGGATCAAGGAAAATTACGTCAAATATATAACATCTAGAAGAAGTAGTTCTATATGCATAAACCAATCCATCTGCTCAAGTCCTGTTGTAGTCCCTACTTAAGTTATCATAGATTGGTCAACTTTGATTTCAATCGACAAACTTTGATGAAACTAACATGAGAAGCCATGGAGATATCATGTAAATTGAAGTGGTAAGAAATATACACTTTAAACGAATTAGGACAATCAGCTTTTTACGGTATTAAACGAATCAGGACCATTAGCCTTTTTGGGTGAAGTCCATCGATTATCACCTCTTTGTCCACCACAACCTACTTTGTCCTACAAAATCCACAACAATGAAACTAATATTTTCTAAATCCCACTACAAACCATGAATATATAATCTAGGAAAAAAAATCAAGAACAAAACTTTTGAATTAATTAAGCACATCAGTACTACTAGCAAAAGAGCTCGTGTGTTGCAACGGGAGAGAAAACATAACACACACTCTTAACTCAACAACCATCACTCAAGACCATAATAGGTTCATCTACTTTATTTTTGCGAGGCATCATATTTGTCTTGCCACTTATCCTCTTTCTCACCCTCACCAGCGATGGCCTCGGTGTTCACACAAAACAATAAAAAACGTGTGTTGAATATGGTTAATCCTAAGGCGTCTCTCTCTCCCTGTCTCCTCCCTCTTTCTCTCCCGCTCGCTTTCTCTCTCTCTCTCTCTCTCTCTCTCTCTCTCTCTTGCTCGCTCGTTTTCTCTCACTCTCGCAATGAGAAATATGTTGGTTTCCCCTGCGACATTTTTCAGAGGTATGCATGTGTAGTTATCGATGTTTTTTCCTATATGGTTATATGGGGTGTTTATTTGCAATCTGGATCGCTGCCGGCAAGAAAAAACGGATCTTGCGCTATAAATTATAAGTTTGCTTTCATAACAATATTTTAAAAATATTTAACAGGTAAAATTAACATCATATTTAGATTCCACACATTTTTAATAAAATTTCATATATAATATGTTAAAATCGAAGTTACGGTTTGAAAGATACAGATAATTTAGAAAATCATTTGGTTTGAATCAAATATATTCCAAAATAATATTTAAAAATACTTAACAGGTAAAAATAATCTCATACTCATATTCTACATATTTTTATAATCAAATTTCATATATAACATGTTCAAATCGGAGTTACGGTTTAGAAGATATGGATGATTTTAAAAAGCATTTGTTTGACTTAAATATGATCCGCGGATGAATTACCTAAAACATTAGGGGGTTTTCAAAAAATGTAAAATAACGCTTCGGGTGTGACTTAAATCTGGACGGCGGGTTGATTTCAAGAAAAGATAGGGACTTTTGTGTAAAATACGAAAATAACGATTCGTTTTAACTTAAAATAGGACTGCGGGTTGAATTCTCTGAAATAGAGGGAATTTTCTAAAAAATGTTATGACGGACGAAAGAAACCCAATTTGCTTTATTATTAGGTAAAGATTAAGATTTGACCCTGAGCGAATGTGTGACGCCCTCGATTCAATCCTACACTAATCATGCATGCAAATGTGTACGAGCAAGATCAAGGACTCACGGGAAGATATCACAACACAACTCTAGACACAAATTAAAATAATACAAGCTTTATATTACAAGCCAGGGGCCTCGAGGGCTCGAATACATAAGCTCGAATACACAAGAGTCAGCGGAAGCAACAATATCTGAGTACAGACATAAGTTAGACAAGATTGCCTTAAGAAGGCTAGCACACAAGCAACAATGATCGAAAAGGCAAGGCCTCCTGCCTGGGAGCCTCCTAACTACTCCTAGTCGTCTGCGGTCTTCACGTAGTAGTAGGCATCCTCCGGCTAGTAGTAGTCATCAGTGGCGTCGTCTGGCTCCTGGGATCCGTCATCTGGTCGTAACAAACGGGTATGGGGGAAAAAGAGGTAGCAAAGCAACCGTGAGTACTCATCCAAAGTACTCGCAAGACTTACATCAGATCTAAACTAAGTATGCATCTGTATCAAAGGAATGAGTTGTATCTGTGGACTAAACTACAGAATGCCAAAATAGAGGAAAGGCTTAGTCCTATCAATGACTAGTATCTTCTGGAAACCACCATCTTGCAGCAACAGGAGGGAGTAGAGTAGCATAAAGTAAAGTAGCAGTAGTGTTATCAACCTCGGCCAGAGATCCTTTCTCGACTCCTTGCGAGAAAGCAATCCCAGAGCCATACTATCATTTATCATATCCATCTCTCATCACAAACCAATTCTCATCACAAGTATCCAGTTCTAGTTGTATCGATCGGGATACAACTCCAAGTGTCCGTTACCGTAGGACAGGCTATCGATAGATGTTTTCTTCCCTGCAGGGGTGCACCAACTTACCCACCATGCTCGATTAACTCCGGCCGGACACACTTTCCTGGGTCATGCCCGGCCTTGGCCAAACAATACACCGCAACCCGACCTAGGCTTAATAGAGAGGCCAGCACGTCGGACTAAACCTATGCCCCCATGGGTCATGGGCCATCTCCACGGGAACTCCTGCACGTTGCGTATGCGGCCGGTGAGCAGCCTATCTACCTCCTTCAACAAGGTAGGTGCTTACTAGTCCAACCCGGCGCACGCCACTCAGTCGCTGACGTCTATTAAGCTTCAGCTGATGCATACGACATAGAACGCCCATACTATGCCCATGTGATGGTTAGTGCTATCAGGCCAGAGGCCCCTCGGATCAAATATCCAGATCGTACTGGATTAGGAACGCGCAGTAATGAGCAGAGACTCACGATCGATGTGACCCTGTCACCCCGTCTCGAGTACTTGCGGCAAGGGCTAAGAATGCCTGGTCACACCTCGTAAGTATCACGCGGGCACCTTCCAGGTCAACCCGACTTCACATCACTCGCTATTAAGCTTGCACGGGTACCCCTCAGGGTCGACCCGTCTTTAGTAACATGGTTTAGTGTAAAGTCATAGTAACCATAGTAACTGTGTGTCTAACACCAAAGGGAAAACCTGAGGAGTCACCCCCGGTGAATTCCACTCGCTGTTGTCATCAAGGTGAACGTAAGAGGATCCACCCTCGAGGTTCACTTTTGATGGGTTGCACGACAGAGCCGTAATGGAAGTGGTTAAGGAGGAAATCACCCTCGATGACCTCGACCGTATAGCTACACTACGGAGATCTTATCAGGAGTGATGTAAGAGGTTCCACCCTCGGCACTCGATGGTAACTCTGGAGAGTCGTACAACTAGGGGGTGATGTGCGGTGTCGGGGCCTGGACGTCGATCACGTTGATCAAGTCATTGAACATAAAGCGAGGCAACTAGGACGAGGTGGGTCACTGATGGATCTCTAACCAACCTATACTAAGCAGTTTAGGATAAGCAGGTAAGGTATGAAAGCATGTAACAACAACAGGCTATGCATCAGAGTAGGATCATACAGAAAGCAGTAGCAGTTCTAATGCAAGCATGAGAGGGAAAGAAATGGGCGATATCAGAATGCTCAAGGGGGGTTTGCTTGCCTGGTTGCTCTGGCAAGGAGGGGGGTCGTCGTCGACGTAGTCGATCACAAGGGCAACATCGGTCTCGGGGTCTACCGGAGAGAAGAGGGGAAGAAACAGTAAATATAAAGCAAACATAGCACCACAAGTCATAACATGGCAATAGGATGTGTCGGGTGTGACCTAACGCGGTAGGAGGTGATACCGGCGAAGGGGGGAAACATCCGGGAAAGTATCCCCGGTGTTTCGCATTTTCGGACAGCTGAACCGGAGGGGGAAATTTGCATATTCACTATGCTAGGGATGCTTGCCGGACGAACGGGCTGCGTATCCGGGTTCGTCTCGTCGTTCTGAGCAACTTTCATGTACAAAGTTTTTCCATCCGAGCTACGGTTTATTTTATATTAATTTTAAAAGATTTAAAACATTTTTAGGATTTATTTAATTATTTAAAATCAACATTATCCAGAATAGTGCGTGCTGACGTCAGCATGACGGCAGCATTCAACGTTGACCGTTGACCTGGTCAACCTGACATGTGGGCCCCATGGGACCCACCTGTCAATCTCTGTTTAGGTTAATTAGGGTTAGGTTAATTAATTAATATTTAATTAAACTAACATGTTAATTAGATTAATTAAATAGGATTAATTAATTAATTAATTATTTTTTTATTTTTAATTTTACTTTAAAAAAATGTTCCAGGGGCTGGGCCCCACATGTCATAGGGCCTAGGGGCCAATCGGGCGCCGCTCGCGGGCGTGGGCGTGAGCGCCCGCCCATACACACGGGCGAGGCCGTGGCCGGCGATGGCCAACAGGGCGCGACGGGGCGCCGGCAGCCGGCGAGGTCGGGGGGGCGGCCAGCACCGGCGAGCGGTGGGGTCGGGCCGGCCACAGGGAAGGGCCCGGGCGCTGCCATGGCCAGGCAAGAGCGGCGAGAAGGGGGCAAACAGGCGCGGCCTGGGCGTCGCGGGCGGAGCAGTGGGTGGGCGGCGACGGCAGTGGGGGCTACGGGTGCGGGCGCTCGTGGAGGGGCGAACTCGGGCACGGGGGAGGCCATGGCCTCGACAAGGCAGCAGGGGCACCGGCGCAGCGCGGCCTAGGGCCTGGCGCGCACGGCCAGGGGGCGTGGCCAGCCGCGGGAGCTGCGGCAGGTGAGCGGGGCGCGTGGGCGCACACATCGACGGGCATAGCGAAGGCAGGGCGGCAAGCACGGCGGGGTGGCCGCGGGCGTGTGCGTGCGCGAGCAGGGCCCCGACAGGGCACGATCGGCACGGCCAGGGTGCGAGCGCGGCGGCGGACAGGTGTGGACCAGCACGGGCTTGTCGGGCGACGGGGAAAAGGGGAAAAAGGAGGGCGCTCACGAGGGGAACGTAGGGCACAGGGCCGTGGGCTCGGGGAAGTTCGGGGTGGGCGGCGATGGAGAGACGGGGAGGCGAGGCGACGCGGAGCGGCTCCGGCGAGCGGCGTCCGACGACGAGGTCGGGGCGGGAGGCCCTTCTGGATCCAGGAACAGGGAGGAGGATGTGGCCGCGAGAAGGACGACGATGACGGGGCAGTGCCAGGCGGCGTCGGCGAGGTAGCACCGGTGTGGTGGCGCCGGGAAGGGCAGCGGCGGGGTCGCGGGATCCGGCGATCTCCTCGATCCCGATCGGGAGGAATAGAGGAGGGGTGGGGAGTGGGTAGGGAGTTGTCCAGATATTTTAGGGTGTGGGAGGATAAGGGAGAGGGAGAGGTGGCCCTGGTGGGCCGACCAGCTGGGTGGCCGGTAGGCTGAGGCCCAGGTGGGCAAGGGGGGGGGGGTTGTGGCCCCTCTTCTTTTGCTTTTGGAATTTCTTTTATTCTTTTCAGTTTTTTTTCTACTGTTAATTATTTATTTTGGGCTAACAAATGGACTTCGTTAAATGTGCCACTTATCAAATAAATACTAGACAGTATTTAAGGCAACACACGGAGTTTTAGTTTATTTTGAAAAGGTTAGATATTTATTTAAATCGAAACGGTCGATTTAGTTGTTGCTAACCAAAAATTAATTCCAGGGGCATTTTGGGAATTCAAAAGAGGTTGGCTCCAACTTGACAAATATCCAGGAATTATTTGCCACACCTTGAACATTTTTATTTGCATGTTTGACAAATTTGAAATTGGGCTTAAATTTGAATTTGAATTTGACTTATGCCTCGGATCATATGAGGATTAGTAACAGTAAGAGTGATGACCTGGCATCATTAGCATGAGATTACTGTAGCTTAATTATCCGGGCGCCACAATTCTCCTCCACTACAACAAATCTCGTCCCGAGATTTAAGGGGTGTAGTAGGGGGAAAGACTCGGAAAGGACGGGGCTCAACACAAGATAGGTACCTAGGGGCTATCTCGCGACATGGCATAGAGGCATCTCTTGAGTTGAAATTCAAGAAAGTCATCGAGAGCAAGGTAAGGAGGTGCAATAAGAAGCTTCACCCAGGTAGATAACCGTTCGATGTCTGAAACATAGTGCGAAAGGGCTCAGAGCATCATGAATAGATCATCTCTCGGAAGGTGGCTCGTGACATTATATGAAGCCAAGTGTAAAGAATATTTCGGCATCAAGGTTGTACAGGAGAGACAGGTTTCGATCCTGTTGAACTGTGGGTTATGGGCCCACCATGTGGGTTAAAAGAAGGAAAGGCGCTATTCATTTTGAACGGTCATGATAGCAAGGCATGTCAGAGGGTAGCCTTCCAGTTATGTCGGCAACAATCGTCCGTACCAAGGGCGAGGGACGAAGAGAACCATTCTCCTGCTCGTTGAACGAGGCGGACCAATAGGCAAAGTTCTCGTCCATCGGTGGCTACCGGAAAGTCGTCCACAATAGTAACAGGGTCTTACTGACAGTTTGTACATCGAGGTGTTTACATAGGCAGGGAAATATTTCTGCTTATATCATATAGATCACCAGAAAGGTCAAACAAACCAATGGAAAGGAAAATGTGATCATCAGGTTAAGTAGAACAATGGAAAGGAAAAATGTGTTTAAACACATATTTCAAGGGTATATCCTTCCCAAGGACAAGCAGAGCATGATATCCATGACAGGATAGAAGTATAGAACCATTTAGGTAAGGGGGAAGAAAATTCCTGACATTACCCATACAACGGTGTTTGGATAATTGATAAAGAAAATTTAGTATCGTGCTTCAAATGTTCTCATTGGAGATCGGATCACCACAGACATGCTTCGAGATAGCATTGACATGGTTTCAAGCAAAGGTCAGACTTTGGATACACCAAGGATCCATCGGAAACAACTTAGAAAATAAGTCATACAATTTTAGTAGGGAAAAGATAAGAGTGTGGCCGACGGGCTCAACCACAATCCATCGACATGCCAAAAAGGATGTATTTCCAAAATTATAGGAACAAGTTTGTGTTGGGGAAGGCAAGAATGTTGTCGATGATAACATAAATCATCGAGGGGAAGGATTGTATTTCTCCTCATTAATTTGATTGATATCCTGGAAAAGCTCAGAATGTTGATGATGATCATGACACATTTGTCGAGAGATTTCATGAAGATGTAATCGATCTGCGATGACATCCAGTCAAAGGAATGATGAATCGAAAGGTTATTGGAACCATGGGTATGACACAAGCTCGAAATCAAGCTTGGTGTTTGAGGTGAAATGATAAGGTGAGGAAGATCGACGTAAGCTTAGCTCGTCGTCGGAAGTTGTGCTCCGGGAAGAAGGACCGGATAGCACAATTAAAATTAGCTTGATAATGATATAGCCAATCAGGCTAGGAATGATGTGATGGAGTATCATTCCAATGAGAATTCACATGAGGTAGTGCAATGACACAATATCCTCGAGATAACAGGGGGCAATACTCGAGGTAGATCAAAATAGAGGTTGGACAGATGAAATGATATCCAGAAGACAAGTATTTTAACTTGTTCGGGAAATGGGATCAAGGAGAAAATATGGTCGAAACCACGATTGCAAAGATTCAATTTACAGATGCAAGATGAGCTTATACCAAGGGAACATTTGATTATAAGAGAAGTTTCTATGATAAGATCTACATCGTGTTTATGGGCATGAACACAAAGTTCAAGGTCGACTCCCACTTCTTCAATGCATAACCTCTCATTTACTTCTCGCTTTTGATGAAGTTGTAGTGTAGAAATTTTTATCCGGCGTAACACCAGTAGAGTATGATCCATAGAAATTTCTGGGTTCACACAAATTAGGGAAAGCATTAGTTCAACCCATCGGGGCATCTTAGGAACATTTGCAAAAACTTCAGAGGTAATTAACTCAAGCTCGGAAACAGAGCATGATAGACAAAAGTAGGGGATACAATTTACCAAAGGCATTATGTATCAGGGAAGAATTCACAAGGTGATTAAGTATGAAGGACACTGTCGGATGGTAGTCGAACAAAGGGTCTGATGACCCATAACAAAGCTGATGTGGGTATCGGTACCTAATCAGACGAAGAAAGAATGCAAGGAGATGAGATTATAGAAACAACCGACTAATTCAAAGTTTAATTAACAAAGGAATTAGGATTTCCAAAATGAAGGATCAGAAGAAGACGCTCTGATCAAATGATAGGTAAGTCTAATAGAATTAGAATGACAATCAATTAAGGTTTGGTTTGCCGAGAACCAGCTCATGTCCAGAGTGACGTCTGATCCAGAAAGATCGTCTAAAAGGATTAACTGATGATTGCGCGCATTCGCTCACCTGTTGAAACAATAGGAGCAAAATGACGGTGTCAAAGGATACTAATGAATATTGCTAAACATGAAGCATCCATAATGTAAGCAGACAAGTAATTGCCAAGCAATAGTTTGAAGAGAATTCTCGGAAGATCGAATAGTATTTCAGAGAATCTTATGAATCATACGAACAACTGGGGATGAACGGATACTTGATAAGTGCGAGGAATTATCCGTAGGGGTATTCATGTGGTAAAGAACTGCAAGGCAGTAAGCTCAAAGGATTCTCGGGGCAACCGAGAGTATTTTAGGGCATCTTGTAACAACAAGAGAAACAAGGAATAGTTGTATGAAGGACAATGTAGGTAATTACCCATAAGGATTTAATGGAGGTAGGGATCGTAACGGCAAAGGGCACAAGGGTCTTGGGAAAACATCAAAGAGTATTTCAGAGTCTTCTGGTGCACCCAGTAATCATCTGGAGTGAGGGGCTCTCCGGGAGAACGTATTTACGAGAACCTAGAGTTAGAGTTGACAAAATCATTTAACCCGAATAGAAGACAGGTCAGAGTCCCAGAGTATAGACAAGGAATAAAAGATCCTAATACCACCCAATGGCGACATGGGCCCGTAAGGCACACAGCCATGTTAGTAAAAGTTTTTCAGTGACTAGACTCAACTTCGGCCAAAGAGTTGGAAAGGGGGCAACCTACATGCAGTCGGCTCTGATACCAACTTGTGACGCCCTCGATTCAATCGTACACTAATCATGCACGTAAATCTGTACGAGCAAGATCAAGGACTTACGGGAAGATATCACAACACAACTCTAGACACAAATTAAAATAATAAAAGCTTTATATTACAAGCAGGGGCCTCGAGGGCTCGAATACATAAGCTCGAATACACAAGAGTCAGCGGAAGCAACAATATCTGAGTACAAACATAAGTTAGACAAGATTGCCTTAAGAAGGCTAGCACACAAGCAACAATGATCGAAAAGGCAAGGCCTCCTGCCTGGGAGCCTCCTAACTACTCCTAGTCGTCTGCGGTTTTCATGTAGTAGTAGGCATCCTCCGAGTAGTAGTAGTCATTAGTGGCGTCGTCTGGCTCCTGGGATCCGACATCTGGTCGTAACAAACGGGTATGGGGAAAAAGAGGTAGCAAAGAAACCATGAGTACTCATCCAAAGTACTCGCAAGACTTACATCAGATCTAAACTTAGTATGCATCTGTATCAAAGGAATGGGTTGTATATGTGGACTAAACTGCAAAATGCCAAAATAGAGGAAAGGCTTAGTCCTATCGATGACTAGCATCTTCTGGAAACCACCATCTTGCAGCAACAGGAGGGAGTAGAGTAGCATAAAGTAAAGTAGCAGTAGTGTTATCAACCTCGGCCAGAGATCCTTTCTCGACTCCCTACAAGAAAGAAATCCCAGAGCCATACTATCCATTTCTCATATCCATCTCTCATCACAAACCAATTCTCATCACAAGTATCCAGTTCTAGTTGTATCGATTGGGATACAACTCCAAGTGTCCGCTACCGTAGGACAGGCTATCAATAGATGTTTTCTTCCCTGCAGGGGTGCACCAACTTACCCACCACGCTCGATTAACTCCGGTCGGACACACTTTCCTGGGTCATGCCCGGCCTCGGCCAAACAATACGCCGCAACCCGACCTAGGCTTAATAGAGAGGCCAGCACGCCGGACTAAACCTATGCCCCCAGGGGTCATGGGCCATCTCCCCGGGAACTCCTGCATGTTGCGTACGCGGCCGATGAGCAGACCTAACTACCTCCTTCAACAAGGTAGGTGCTTACCAGGCCAACCCTGTGCACGCCGCTCAGTCACTGACGTCTATTAAGCTTCGGCTGATGCATACGACGCAGAACGCCCATACTATGCCCACGTGATGGTTAGTTCTATCAGGCCAGAGGCCCCTTGGATCAAATATCCAAATCGTAGTGGATTAGGAACACGCGGTAACGAGCAGAGACTCATGATCGATGTGACCTGGTCACCCCGTCTCGAGTACTTGCGGCAAGGGCTAAGAATGCCCGAGCACGCCTCGTAAGTATCTCGCGGGCACCTTCCAGGTCAACCCGACTCCACATCACTCGCTATTAAGCTCGCGCGGGTACCCCTCAAGGTCGACCCGTCTTTAGTAACATGGTTTAGTGTAAAATCATAGTAACCATAGTAACTGTGTGTCTAACACCAAAGGGAAAACCGGAGTCACCCCCGGTGAATTCCACTTGCTGTTGTCATCAAGGTGAACGTAAGAGGATCCACCCTCGAGGTTCACGTTTGATGGGTTGCACGACAGAGCCGTAACGGAAGTGGTTAAGGAGGAAATCACCCTCGATGACCTCGACCGTATAGCTACACTACGGAGATCTCATCAGGAGTGATGTAACAGGTTCCACCCTCGGCACTCGATGGTAACTCTGCAGAGTCGTACAACTAGGGGGTGATGTGCGGTGTCGGGGCCTGGACGTCGATCACATTGATCGAGTCATCCAACATAAAGCGAGGCAACTGGGACAAGGTGGGGTCACTGATGGATCTCTAACCAACCTATACTAAGCAGTTTAGGATAAGCATGTAAGGTATGAAGGCTATGAGCAGTGGACAACATACCGTAGGAAATCTAATGCAGCATGAGGATGATTGGGCGTTTTCGGGATGATCGGACGGGGAAGTTGCTGGTTGCTCTGCTAGGGAGTCCGTGACGAGACGAACAGGGCGCAATCCGGGTCTCGTTGGTTACCGGAGAAAGGGGGAAGAACAGTTTCTGAGCAACTATCACGACAACAAAGTTTTGTTCCACCGAGCTAGGCGTATCGAAGGGGAAACATTCAAATTTTAAGGTTTCACGTAAGACATGACCGGAGGGAATTTATTGTTATTAACGTGTTAAAATCAACAGGGTTATCCGGATTCGTCTCGTCGTCTGTGAACTTCAACAAAGTTTTTCATCCGAGCTAAGAGTATTTATATTATTTAAAGATTTTAAATTTTTAGACATTGGTTCCAATTACGCTGAACGTGTGGGCCCCGTTGGACCCACCTGTCATTCTCTTTTAGGTTAATTAGGGTTAGGTTAATTAGTTACTATTTAATTAAACTAACATGTTAATTAGATTAATTAAATAGGATTAATTAACTTAATCAATTCATTAATTAGTTAATTATTTAATTAATTGTTTTAAATATTATTTATTTATTTTTAGTTTTACTTTAAAAAACATACCAGGGCTGGGCCCCACATGTCATAGGGCCTAGGGGCCAATCGGGTGCCGCTCGCGGGCGTGGGCGCCCGCCCGAACACACGGGCGAGGCCGTGGCCGGCGATGGCCAACAGGGCGCGACGGGGCGCCAACAGTCGGTGAGGTCGGGGGGGGCGCCAGCACCGCCGAGCGGTGGGGCCGGGCCGGCCACAGGGAAGGGCCCGGGCGCGGCCATGGCCAGGCAAGCGCGGCGGGAAGGGGGCGAACAGTCGCAGCCCGGGCGTCACGGGCGGAGCAGTGGGGGAGGCGATGGCAGTGGGGGCTACGGGTGCGGCAGGGGAGGCCCATGGCCTCGACGAGGCAGCAGGGGCACCGGCGCGGCACGGCCTAGGGCCTGGCGCGCGCGGCCAGCCGCGGGAGCTGCGGCAGGTGAGCGGGGGCGCATGGGCGCGCACAGCGACGGGCATAGCGAAGGCAGGGCGGCAAGCACGGTGGGGTGGCCGCGGGCATGTGCGTGCGCGAGCAAGGCCCCAACAGGCACGAACGGCGCAGCCAGGGTGCGAGCGCGGCGGGCGGACAGGTGTGGACCGGCGCGGGCTTGTTGGGCGATGGGGAAAAGGGGGCGCTCACGAGGGGAACGTAGGGCACATGGGCCGTGGGGCTCGGGGAAGTTCGGGGTGGGCCGGCGATGGAGATACGGGGAGGCGAGGCGACGCGGAGCGGCTTCCGGCGAGCGGCGTCCGACGACGAGGTCGGGGCGAGGAGGCCCTTCCGGATCCAGGAACAGGGAGGAGGATGGGGCCGTGAGAAGGACGACGACGGGGCAGCGCCAGGCAGCGTCGACGAGGTAGCGCCAGCGTGGTGGCGCGAGGAAGGGCAGCGGCGGGGTCGCGGGATCGGGCGATCTCCTTGATCCGGATCGGGAGGAACAGAGGAGGGATGGGGAGTGGGGGATCGAGGGGAGTGGGGAGGGAGTTGTCCAGATATTTTAGGGTGTGGGAGGATAAGGAAGAGGGAGAGGTGGGCCTGGTGGGCCGACCAGCTGGGTGGCCCGGTAGGCTGAGGCCCAGGTGGGCAAGGGGGGGGTGTGGCCCCTCTTCTTTTGCTTTTGGAATTTCTTTTATTCTTTTCAGTTTTTTTCTACTATTAATTATTTATTTTGGGCTAACAAATGAACTTCGTTAAATGTGCCACTTATCAAATAAATACTAGACAGTATTATAAGGCAGCACACGGAGTTTTAGTTTATTTTGAAAAGGTTAGATATTTATTTAAATCAAAACGGTCGATTTAATTGTTGCTAACCAAAAATTAATTCCAGGGGCATTTTGGGAATTCAAAAGAGGTTGACTCCAACATGACAAATATCCAGGGATTATTTGCCACACCTTGAACAATTTTATTTGCATGTTTGACAAATTTGAAATTGGGCTTAAATTTGAATTTGACTTATGCCTCAGATCATATGAGAATTAGTAACAGTAAGAGGGATGACCTGGCATCATTAGCATGAGATTACTGTAGCTTAATTATCTGGGTGTCACAGAATGTTTCCATAAGCAAGTCCCGTGGCAAAATCACAAAAGAAAACGAAGCTTTTCTGATGTGAGGCTATAGTCCCTTTTTTATCAGACATCAGGGATAAAGCCGATTTTTATGGGCTTTGAGACGAGCTCAGTAGGTCAGATAATGCAGAAGTTAATTTTGATATTGAAGGTTACTTGTCTGGTGAGGAATTGCCATAAAACGATCTCAAACAGTACTACCTAGGGCCCTAGGCTGCCTCATCAAAGATGTACAGGCAAGGGCTTTGATTTTTCAGAAGATTGGACTTGGGTAATGAGATTTGGCTACCGTGGCCATGAGGAGGACTTGGGATAGATAGCACGCCATGGCCACAAATTGTTTCTCGTGGAGCTCTCGCCTTGAAGCCCCCTCAAATCAGTTCCAGGAGCGATGTGGGACAAATTAACATGAAGTATCATCGGGACAACGAAGAGAGCTGTGGGGGTCTTGCCTGAATCAGCCAAAGGGTGTGGAGGTGGTGGCTAGATACAACCTCGAGCAGCAGCAGGAGGCACATTGCAGTAGGAGGCACATGGCAGCAGCAGGCTATGGAGGCGAGGGTGTGGAGGTCCTGGCTGAACCTGGGAGGAGGCGTCAGGGCGTAAAGGAGACGGGAGAGGTGGTCATGACCAGAGGAGCAACAGAGGAGGGGCAAGGGGCGCCGAAGCTTGTGGACGAAGCTGCGGGTGCAAGCAGCCGATGAAAGAGGGTGTGCAGAGGCGCATCTGGGCATGGCACAGGCGATGGAGGGCGGAGTTGTTGCTACTGGAGCCGGAGGCTGGCAAGAGGTGCAAGGGCATAGTGCTTGCCATGGGCGCCGGTGGCCAGTGGTGCAGAGGAGAGGGAAGGCGCTAGAGAAGGGGCTTGAGGCCGGTGAGGGAGGAGGTGGCAGAGACGAGGCGCCGGTGGCCTTAGGGGAGGCGACGGTGGTGGTCAGCAAGAGGAACGCCGAAGGGCCGCGGGATCGATGGTGGGTTGTGGCGGGCATCCCGCATAAGCTACATCTGGCCGGAAGAATTATAACTAGCTTGAGATATTTTGACTTGGAAGCGGGGCGGATCGGGCACCGCTCTGCGTCCCTAGTTCTGGGTGGGTGCGCCTGGTGGCGCGATGGGGAAAGAAGGGATCGAGGGAGAGAGGAGCGCCATACGCGAACAACGGGGTTAAGGGAGAGAGGGAGATGGGGATCGACTTGCTAGGTCTTTTCTTACTTACGGGTGGCAGTGGGTAAATATTAGTACCACCTCGCGTATATGTTTTAAATTCAAACTGAAAGCGTAAATTCACGGGAAGAAGCGTATTGTGACGGTGAACCTGATGGATTCAATCCGTGTTTTATTATAGGGAAAGATACGAGGGTCCCTCAAAAAAAGTTATGATATGAGAAGGCAAGCCTCTCTCTTCTCCATCTCAACTTATGACGTGTTTGGTTGCCCGCATTGTATGTATGTCTCAGTTGGACCTGATTGAAAAAATATTATATGCACATCGTTTGGTCGCCCTTCATGCATTAGGGGAGCAATTTGGCATGACGTTTAGTGTCCTGCATTTGGGTGATTGATGCAACTACATGGTATTTGGTTGTGTACATGCAGCATGATTAAGAGTTAACAACTACACATGACACATCATTAAAGTAGAGTTTCTTGGCATGTGCTCGTGATGACGGTGTCAGGCGTAATAGGTCGCGAGCGAGAAAGCCAAGAGGAACAATGCTGGTGATGGTGTCTGACACAACACTGCATCCAACCAACAAGGTTGACGATGAACAGCGAGAACAGGGCCAGCCCTATGTTTCTTTCTTTTTGCGTGGAACTGAAGAGCTTTATTTAATCAACCGAGCTCCGGCACTGTCCGTCATAAGGCTAGTAACCAGAAGTCCAGGGGGAGAGTTCATCCAACACTCCGTCACCTCCAATGTGCTAGCATGTCTTGCACAGAGGTGGGCCGGAACATTTAAACGTCTCTTTACATGAAGAATATCAAAATAAGAAAAAGTAGCTGCTAGCTCTTCAATATCTAATAACACTGGCGCAATGAGGGAGCCAGCCCTATGTTTCGCAAGACCCTAGGGTGAACTCGGTGACATGGGTGAACGCGAGGGCACTGCACTTTTTTTTAGCAAGAGCACTGCATTACAGAGACTAGTGAACTTCGTGTCGGAAAAACCTGCGCGTAGTGTTTTTTCGGAACTGTTTTCGCTCTAATTTTTTAACCGCTTATCGGAACGAGGCGTGTAATATACTGTTGGAAAGCTACGGATTAGACGCAACTTTGTCATGTTGAACACTTTTCGAGATTCCCCGCGGTTTTAAGAGCAGTTTCAATATGGTGCGGCCCACAAAGAGTGGTAGTGAGCGTTTTTTCACATTTTTTTCTAAACCGCTTGTCGGAATGAGGCAAATGATACACCGCTGGATAGATATCGTCTAGGCGCATATTTTTGATAACTATTGTTTTCTCTAATTCATTATGGTTTAAGAGTAGTTTCAAATTTACTAAATCGCGGAATTCTGTTTTTCAAATTTTTGGTACTGTTTTCGCTCCAGTTTTTTAACCGTTTGTCGAAATAAGGCGTGTAATATACCGTTGAAAAGCTATGGACGAGGCGCAACTTTCGTATGTTGAAATGTTTTTGAGACTCCTTATGGTTTTAAGTTAATTTTGAAAATCATGTGGCGGATGACGAGTGGCAGCGACCATTTTTCGTAAAATTTTTACAAACTGCTGATCGGAATAATTCAAACGATACGCCATTGGAAAGATATCGACGAGGCGCAACTTTTTCATATAGAACACTCTCTGTAATTCTTTACGGTTTTAGAGGAATTTCAAATTTACCGACATGCGGACACTCTGTTTTTCGCGACACCCAAATCGACGTGAGTACTTCATCCGACTAAAAACTGCACTGCATCAGACGTGTAAGAGAACTGCATGGTTTCTTTTATTCAAACGTAATTTTTTGAAGGACGAGAAAATAGAGTGCACTTCACATCGGGTGTAAAGGAACCACAACACTATCAAGAAGTGATTCGCATTACTTTTTTTCGCTTCTGTAACAATTTTTTTGCATTTACGGGATGAACAACATCATACGGCCGACTGCACTGCTTCAGAATGAAAACCGCACTGTATTGGACGGGCAATTGAACTTCATATTGTTTTAAATCCATTTTTTAAATGGATTGCACAAAAAGTCCTTCGTAGTAGACTTTTTTCAAGACTAAAGCGCACCGCATTTGCATGTGATTTTAAAGGCATTTTGTTTAAATGGAGTGTACTGAAAACTCCTTCCTATTGGACATTTTTTAGACCCAAAATGCACTACATTTGCATGTTTTGTAAATGATTTTTCTTTGAAATGGACCTTACTGAAGAGTCCTTCGTAGTGTACTTTCTTTGTAGACAAGAGTGCACTGCATTTGCATGTTTTCTAAATTCATTTTGTTTGAAAAGAAGTGAACCTCTCACAGGATTTTCCTTTTCTCCTTTTTTTCACAAAGTGAACTGTCAACCACCACAAAATGAATCACATCATATTTCTTCTTGAAGTATATAACATGAAAAATAACTGCATTGCAATGCCTCACCTGCTGGACCGTAAGAATCCCTGCAACGAGCTGCACACCCACAACCACATAACTACACACAAGAAGGGAAGTGTACTGCAAGAAACAGTAATCTGATCCACAAGAAGATCAAAACAGTGAACATCATCAACGGTTTTTTACACAATGAACCAGCCAGGTTCTCATAATGGACTTCATCTCTTTTAGATATTTTTAACGTGAATCTTTTTCAAGGTAGCCTCGACCACAAACAGAAGATACATAATGGAACTGCATTTTTCTTTTCCTTTTTTTCCTTTTTTTTCCTTTTTCTAATTTAGCAAAACCGCAGAGCCCTGAACTGCAAGCCCAAGTTTTTGACCTGTGCGAGGTGCACAAACGCTACAACACCAAAAGTTGCAGCAGTGAAACGGAAGCCCATCCTCGCCGTCACTCGCATTTTTGTGGTGGGCTGCGTTGCTGCCGTCGTCCCCAACACGCCCACAAACTGCATCCACAGGAGTACTAAGCCGCATCTAATGCGAATGAGCCGCACGTCCGTGGTCGCCGTACTGCACCGAAGCTTCTGAACTGCACTGCACCCAAAACAAGTCATCATTTTTTCTGAAAAACACAAGAAAATGCTTTTGAATAGTAACAAACCTGGTTTGGGATTCAAACGGCGAACTGCACGGCATCATCGTCCGTACTGCATGCTCGCATCGTCCAGAGCTAAACGACGATATGTAGTGAAGTGCAGTGCACTTTTGGGATCCCTCACGAGCAAACTAAACTAAACTTCACTGCAGTGCTAGAAAAAACACAAGAACTCGCGGACTAACCTTCGCGAGCGAACTAAACTGAACTTCCGTGCGCTGCTAGAAAAAGATGCAGAACGGATCCTACCGAAGGTCCCACTAAGCACACACAAAATTTCATTAGTTCACACATCTGACTGATCGCTCATGGATTTTATGGTAAAAACCAGCACTTGAAAACAGGCACCGTCCTTTTACCAAAGTCGGCAAGATCGGCCCATTTCTTCCCTGCAAGAAAAACGACATGCAAACATACATAAAGGGAACATGGTCAAAATCAGGAGCATTCAGCATATCTCTGTTGTCAACCGAATACGATGGGTCTCTCTGACAGTAACTCATTCTCCGTCTAACAACTCAGCTACTAACTAAAATCAAAATGCGCTCCACCAATCAGCTCTCGGCAGCGTGCAACGAGCTAATGATGGCGACCATCTCTCAGCGCCGAGTAGAAGGAAGCTAGCTAGCAAAATTACAAAAATAGAAGAGACTAGTGACTGCAACTAAAGGCGGGCGGTGACATGATCCAACTAGAGAACTAAACTGGAAAAGATGCAGAACGGATCCTCCTGAACAACACTGAGGTGGTAGTGATGTAGTTGAGCATGACCCTGTGCACGTCGGTGAGGCGATCTGCAGGTGGTGGAGCGCTGGGCTGCAGTGCAGCGGTTTGTGCACTGCACCAGAAAGGACGGATCAGTTCGGAGTTACAGATGGGGCGAGGTGGAGCAGCCCAGACGGCGGAGGGGAGTTGGCTGTCCTAATCCGGCGTTTTGCGCGTAACGGTGAGGGGTTGTGGCCTCAGGCGCTGCGCCCGTACGGAGTGGTTGAGGGCGGCCGACCGAGGATCCATGGGGAGGGGGGCGAGGCGATGGAATGGGGATCGGGTCGGCGTGGGAGGCGAGATCCGGGGCACGGTTTGTGGTGGCCGGCGCCACCACCCACGGATCTGTGGTCGGTGGAAGCGAATGGAGGTGGCGACGTGTTGAGGGAGGGAGGTGGCGCTCCGATGATGCTGGGCAGCGGCCGAGGAACTACGGCTGGAGAAGGTGGGAAAAGGTGGAGTTGCTGCTCGGGTGGGTGCCCCTCGCCGGAGAAGGTGGGAAGGATGGGGGCGACAACTCCAGGTGGGGCGGGCCGTGCGGGAGAAGGTGGGAAGGTTGGTGCGGCAGCACGGGTGGGACGCCGCACTGGGGAAGGTGCCGCACGGCAGTGGGTTGGTGGATCGGGGGATGTGGGAGGAAGGTGGAGGGGTCGAGGGAGGAGTGGGGGAGATGGGCCGGTAGGGGTGGGTTCTTTTTTTGGTGCATGCAATTCACGTCGGGTCGGTTCAGTGGTTTAGGCGGGTGTTATCAGAATAAGGTGGTGTTATTAGAATAAGACTCTTAAGGGTGTTATCATAATAGACCCACCCTATATATATATATATCCGTGTGTGTATAGGTATTGACTATTCGTCACCCTGGATGAGGAATAGTTATTCTTCACCCCCCCCCCCTCTATTTTATCATCAATGTACCGTAATTTTACGTTCCATAAGTGTTGTTTTATTTCCGACGTAAAAAGAGACCGTAAGTAAATATATAATCATTGTAAAAAATATTTTAAGTTATGTAAAATTACAAACATAAAAACATAGTGTAAAATACACACAAATTATCTTATGACCTATATTCTTATTTTCTTATGCCAAATTTTACGTAGTGAATCAATAGGAATGTAACTATTTGAATTTCAAACGTAATTTAATTATGAAATGACCGTAAGATTACCTCGGGTGAAGAATAACTTATTCTGCATCCTGGGTGATGAATAGTATAACTTATATAAAACTTCATTTGCATAATATTAGGAGTAAACTTTCAATCACACATCTTTAGTTTGAGATTTGACTATAATAATTGTTGGACAATGCCTTATTACGATAAAAATACAAAAGATAGCAAAATGAAACTAACATGACATGATTACCTCAAATAAGATAATTTTTTGCAAATACGCGAGACTTGTGTATCATTGCATTGGTAGGTAGAAATAGTAGCATAAACAATTACAGGAACCTCTAACGAGCACGAGCATGAACACACGACGCGGCATGACTTAGTAGGTTATGGCATACAAAAAAAGGGTGCAGCAAGCGATGAGCAGGGCAAGCGATGTGAAGCCGCGACGCAAGCAGGATGGGATGCCGGTGGCCGAGGAAGCAAGCCAGTTGTCAGGACCCCGACTCGATGTCACATCGATCTAGCCGGTAACACTTCATATCACTTTGCGGCCTCACGCACGGTGTTCCCACGGGTGTCGCCTTACCTTTGCCCGGGACCGTTTGCGCCTTTTGGCTCACGTATATGATAGTGTCGCTAGCATCCATATGATAAAGAGCCCGGGCTGACATGACTAGTCGTAAACCCAAAGTGGCACAGACTTACAGAGACAGGCATCCATGACCCAGCTTCGAACGTGTCGGTCATCAGCAAGTGGGTCCGGGCTGTAGCACTGGGCTAGCAGGACTCCGGTAAACCGGGCTGTAGCGGGCTAACAGGACTCCGGTACTCAAAGCGTGACATTTCCCCGAAGGGACAGACACAGGAACGAAGAAGGACACATGCCGGCCAGCCTAAGTGTTCCAGAGCAGTAGCAAGCTACCATGGCTCAGCGGTAACACTAGGAGACATTTCCCGGTAAGAGAGGCTACTAAAGATAAACAACTAGATAGTCAGATCCCACACATACCAAGCATTTCAATCATACACACAATATGCTCGATATGTGCAAATACAACGAAGCATCACAACATGACTCTATGACACAAGTACTTTATTTAAGGCTCAGGGAGCCATACATAACATACACAAAGGTACGGGTCTCACGACCCAACATACAAGTCATACAGTCATACAAACCAGCAGCGGAAGTAACTTGTCTGAGTACAGACAACTAGTAAAATAAAAGAGGCTTGGAAAGCCTAGCTATACTACGTGGTCCTTCACAAGCTCAGGGTCACCACCTGGGTCTTTAGCCTACTCGTTGATGTCAACGTCTACATAGAACCCATCAGAAGGGGTTGCAGCGTCTTCTGTAAAAATGTAGATTATAGCAACATGAGTACAAAGGTACTCAGCAAGACTTACATCAGATCCTACATACATGCATATTATCAAGAAGGGTTGGTGGAGTTATTGCAGCAAGCCAGCTTTGACTCTTGGCTAGACTATCCTACGATACTCCAACTTGAAATGGTTTTGCGCACACGAGTCCACTACTCACCACTTCAATACACTACCGAGGATCCACCTCCGTCTTCCTACGGAAGAGCCATCCTCGGCACTCACACTTATCTTGAGGCTTTTAGTAGTTTCCATTTACTTGTCTATGAACTGTATAGGCAACCAAGTAGTCCTTTACCGCGGACGCGGCTATTCGAATAGATCATGTTAACCCTGCAGGGGTGTACTTCTTCATACATGTTTCCACCACTTAGCGTCTGCACACGACATGTGCTCGGCAGACTTCAAGCGAAAGCCGACGTGGGTGTAGACCACGACCTACCTAAACACTTAAGCCTCTAGTCCAGGTTTATCGCCTATTCAGGTTCCATCCGCAGGGAGTCCGGCCGAGGTTTCCCATACGGCCCCGAACGATGTGAACAGGGTTCCCGAGATACCTAACGGGTATTCGGTACACCCGGCCACGTACCTACCGCATCACAGCCCACCCCTACGGTCAGCGCTGTCCACGGCCTCCAGTAGGCTACAAACACCAGAAACTACTTGCAACTCCTGGACAGAGAGCTAGGGTGAATAAGAAGTCGAGCGGGGTCATATTTCAGGGCCCAATGCATGGTAGTAGCTGTATCTTAAATCACATATACAGATCTCAGTGCTTAAGGTCGGCTTCAATGAAACAACCCACCATGTACTCCTACATGGCCTCTCATCGATACCTTTACCAAATCGTGTTCACCACACCACTCTCATTACCGACATAATCATTTCACTCTAGCCCATCACCCAGATGAACCAGACCTGACACGACTCTAAGCATAGCAGGCATAGCAAGGTAGGAACAACACATACATATGGCTCAATCAACTCCTACACATGCTAGTGGGTTTCATCTAGTTACTGTGGCAATGACAGGTCATGCAGAGGAAATGGGTTCAACTACCGTAGCACACAGCAGTTTGAAACGCGTTGTCTTAATGCAGTAAAAGAGAGCAGGAGCGAGAACATGGGATTGTATCGATATGATCAAATGGTTGGTTGCTTGCCTGATGGTTCGATGCACTGATACGGTTCTTCGTTAGGGTAATCACGGTACTCCTCGGAGGCAGAACCTGTCGCAAAGGACATCGATACACAAGCATCACCAAACAATGTGCAACAATATGATGCATGCATGAAACATGGCAATATGAGTGTGTTGGGCTAATGCAACTAAAACCAGAGGGGTTTGAACAAATTTGAATCAAAGATTCAAATTTCAAACTCAAACATGGTCTCTTTAAGTGCTTTTCCTTGTTCTGCTTGAAACATCAATTTAACTTGTTTGATCATGCATGAAAATAGTACAGATGGATAGATTGGATTTTTCTGATCATTTTTCATATATAATTTGTCCAATTTGGAGTTACAGAATAGAAGTTATGAATTTTTGAAGTTTAAATAATATTCTGGAATTTCCTGATTTAAATTAAATCCAGAAATTATAATTATTGCGCCAGCATGACGTCAGCATGACGTCAGTGGTCAACTGCGGCTGGCTGAAGTCAAACCTGACGTGTGGGGCCCACACGTCAGTGACAGGGGGGGTTAAACAGATTTAAATTAATCCTAATTAGGGATTAGTGGCGCCGGGGCCCACTAGTCAGTGTCAGGGGGGGTTGACTAACGGTAATTAGTACTAACTAACCACCTGTCCGACAGGGCCCACGCGTCAGTGACCCTGGGGGGGTCAAACCTCAGGTCGGACAGGTCAAACCCGCCGGCGGTTAGTCGCCGGCGAGGTCCGCGGCGTGCAGGGGCCTCGGGTTTCCTCTGTGGTGCTCCAAACGGCGTGCGGCTAGGTGCGTTGGATAGCTAGCTCGACGGCGCGTCGGACGGTGGCCGTGGCTGGCCCTGGGGTGGCCGGATTCGACGGCGGCAAGCTCGGCTGCGGCTGCCGGAGTTCGGGTGCGGTCGGGATCGGTGTTGCAGGGGGTTTGGGGAGGCGTTAGTGCGTGCTGCGTGCTCCTAGTGAGGTGGGGAGCACGATAGTGTGCTCGGTTGGGTGCTACGGTGACCGTGGCCACGACGGCGACATCGCCGGCGGCGTGGAGCTCTCGGCCAAGGTGGGGCTAGGGCCTAGAGGTCGAAAGAGACCAGGGGAGAAGGGGGAAACGATTCGGGGGCTCACCGCGGAGCTGCAGGGATGGTTAGCGGGCTCGGGGACGCGCTGGAGACGGCGAATTCGACGGCGACGACGGTCGGAGCCCGAAGAGGGGAACGGCGACGTGGCGGCGATGCAGGGCTTCCGGGGAGCTGTGGAGCGGTGGGGAGGAAGAGGGGGTCGTGGCGGAGCTTCTGAGCTAGTCGGGGGAGCGAGGGGTGGCCGGAGACGGCTGCTATGGCGAACGGCGGCGACGGTGGTGTTCGGCCGTGTGAGAGAGGGAGCGAGGGAGAGGAGGGGAGAGCCGGGGGAGAGTGAGAGAGAGCAGGGGGGCGTGGCGCTGTCCAGGGGCATCGAGGCGAGGAGGGGAGGGCAGGCAGGCAGGGAGAGAGGTGGCGTGGCGCGGTGGCGCGCGCGCGCGCCGGCCACACTCCCCTCCCTCTGTCGGGACGAAGACGACAGAGGAGGGAGGTGGGCTGGGCCGGCTGCTGGCTGGGCCAGCCAGCTGGCTGGGCCGCACAGTGGAGGAGCCCAGGTAAGCTCCTCCTGTTAATTATTTTTCTGTTTTCTAATTTCTGACATTTGTTTTGATTTAAATAATATATTAAATCATTTATTTAACTTATGCCAATTTTTGCAGGAGCTATATATATTATTCCAGAGCTCTTTTATAAATGGCATAATATTTGGACATATATTAATATATATAATTAATATATTTCCAATGCAAATATTTATGCATTAATTCCAAATGCCCAAAATAAATGTCCATGAGCCACTAAAAATATTGGTTTGATTTTTATCTCTGTCCAATATTTTCAGAGAGCAACATGAGCATTTTCTTGGATCCTTTTGGAGAAATTTTTATTTGGGTCATTTTCAAAATGATTCTGAGGGTTTCACAGATCCCCATTTCAAGTTTCTGATGAAAGAGTAAACATGATGCAACACTCTAATGCATGGCTAACTAGGATGTGACAACTCACCCCCACTCAAAAGAATCTCGTCCCGAGATTTGGGTTCCTCCGGGAAGAAGGCGGGATACTCGAGTCGAAGACGATCCTCCCTTTCCCAAGTTGCTTCATCCTCAGAATGGTGCGACCATTGAACCTTGAGAAACTTGATATTATGACGTCGCGTGGTACGTTCGGCCTTGATCGAGGATACGAATGGGGTACTCTCGATATGTAAGATTATCTTGGAGATCAAGCGTTTCGTGGTCCACTTCACGGATAGGATCCGAGAAGCAACGCCTGAGTTGAGAAACGTGGAAGACATCGTGGACTCTGGAGAGGTGCGGAGGTAGTTCCAACTGGTAGGCAACTTCTCCTCGTTTGGCAAGAATGCGAAAAGGTCCAATGTAACGAGGAGCCAATTTGCCTTTGATACCGAAACGATGGGTTCCCTTCAGAGGGGTGACCCGAAGATAAGCCTTCTCGTCAACCTCGAAAGTCATAGCCTTATGTTTTCGGTCATATTGACTCTTTTGACGAGATTGGGCTGTTTTCAACTTTTCACGAACGATACGAACTTGTTCTTCTGCTTCCTGAATCATATCCGGGCCAAAGAATTGTCTTTCCCCGGTCTCTGACCAGTTAAGGGGTGTTCGACATCGTCGTCCATAGAGAACTTCAAAAGGGGCTTTACCCAAGCTAGATTGATAGCTGTTGTTGTAAGCGAATTCGGCAAATGGAAGGCACTTCTCCCAGTCCATTCCGAATGAGATAACAGAGGCTCGAAGCATGTCTTCTAGAATCTGGTTGACGCGTTCCACTTGACCACTTGACTGAGGGTGGAAGGCGGTGCTAAAGGAGAGACGAGTTCCCATAGCATTTTGGAAACTTTCCCAAAATCGAGAGGTGAAAAGACTTCCTCGATCCGAGTTAATTTCCAAAGGAACACCATGGAGGGACACTATTCGGGAGATGTATAAGTCTGCCAGCTGACTAGCGGTTATACTCTCACGAACAGGTAAGAAATGGGCTACTTTGGAAAGACGATCGACCACGACGAAAATAGCATTATTCCCTCTCTTGGTCCTGGGAAAACCGGTAATGAAATCCATACCAATTTTATCCCATTTCCATTCAGGAATAGCTAAGGGTTGAAGGGTGCCAGCAGGCCGTTGATGCTCTGCTTTTACACGACGACAGACGTCGCAATTAGCAATATACTGAGCAATTTCTCTTTTCATCCTAGTCCACCAGAACCTCTGGCGTAGGTCCTGATACATCTTAGTACTACCGGGATGAATGGTGAGAGGAGATTCATGAGCCTCCTTAAGGATCAACTGCCGTAGATGCTGGTTCTTGGGAACCACTAGACGGTTCTCAAAGTACACAACACCATGATCATTTGTGGAGAAACAACTAGCACCTCCGCTAGCAATGTTCTCTTTGATTTTAGATATTCCCTTATCTCGCTTTTGGGCAGCGATGATTTGATCCGTAAGAGTAGGTTTTGCTACCAAGGTGGAAAGAAAACCTTGAGGAACAATGTGAAGGTTAAGCTTCCGAAATTCCTCATGGAGAAGCGGTTGACTTTGTTGTAACATCAGGTTGTTACAATAAGATTTACGACTTAGCGCATCAGCCATGACGTTGGCTTTCCCTGGGGTGTAGGTTATTCCTAAGTCGAAGTCTGTGATCAATTCAACCCAACGTCTCTGCCTGAGATTCAAATCCGGTTGGGTGAAAATGTACTTCAGACTTTGGTGATCAGTGAATATTTCGCAACGATTACCGAGGAGGTAATGTCGCCAGGTCTTAAGTGCATAGACTACGGCTGCAAGCTCTAGATCATGAGTAGGATAATTCTCCTCATGTGGGTGCAATTGCCGTGAAGCGTAAGCAATTACGTGTCGATCTTGCATAAGAATGCAACCTAGTCCTTGTCGCGAGGCGTCGCAGTAGATAACAAAGTCCTTGGAGAAGTCTGGCGGTACCAGCACGGGAGCAGAGGTCAGGCGTCTTTTCAGTTCCTGAAAGCTGTGCTCACATTGTGGAGTCCATTCGAACTTTTTATCTTTCTTGAGGAGTTCGGTTAGAGGTTTAGCAACTTTGGAGAAGTTCTCGACAAAGCGACGACAATAGCTCGCTAAGCCCAGAAAACTCCGAACTTGCTTGACCGATTCAGGTGGAGTCCAATTAAGGACGGCTTGAACTCGCTCAGGGTTAACAGCAATACCTTTACCAGATATTACATGACCCAGATAGGTCACTTCTGACAACCAGAATTCACATTTAGAAAATTTGGCATAAAGGCGATGCTCTCGAAGTTTCTTCAACACTAGCCTTAAATGTTCGGCATGTTCTTCCTCGTTCTTGGAGTAGATGAGTATATCATCGAGATAAACTACGACGAATTTATCCAAATACTCCATGAAGATTGAGTTCATTAACCGAGAAAAGGTGGCTGGAGCGTTGGTTAAACCGAAGGACATGACGGTGTACTCGTATTGGCCATAACGAGTAACAAAGGCCGTTTTAGGAATGTCCCCGTTTCTGATTTTGATTTGATGGTGGCCCAACCTCAAATCCATCTTGGAGAAGACTGAGGATCCAGCGAGCTGATCATACAGATCGTTGATCCTGGGAAGTGGATATTTGTTCTTGATTGTGACCAAATTGACAGGTCGGTAATCTACAACCATCCGGTCCGTACCATCCTTCTTCTTAACGAATAGGACGGGGCAAGCCCACGGAGATGAGCTAGGTCGGATGAAACCCTTTTTCAAGGATTCATCGAGTTGTTTCTTAAGCTCGGCTAGTTCTAGTGGTGCCATCTTATAAGGTCTTCTAGCAATCGGAACGGTTCCGGGGATGAGGTCGATTACGAACTCAACATCCCTGTCAGGTGGAACACCTGGCAATTCCTCTGGGAAGACATCCGGGAAGTCACAGACTACCGGCACGTCCTCAAGGTCTGGCAAGGGCTGGCGTTAAGAGAATATAATTGTCGCTTGGCTATTCGGGTCAAGACATTGACTATCTTCCCCGAAGGATGGGTGAGTTGAACAGTCCTAGAGAAGCAATCAATTTTGGCTTGATGAGCTGACATCCAGTCCATACCCAAAATGATATTAATATCTGAAGATTTAAGGGCTATCAAAGATGCAAGGAAAACAAGTCTGTCGACTTGGATTTCATTTCCAAAACTTACCCTAGAGGTCTGCCATCTAGACCCGGGAGTAGAAATTTCCATAGTGGATGGCATGTCACAGAATGCAACGTTATGCAAACGAGCATAATTTTCGGATATAAAAGAATGAGAGGCTCCTGTATCGAAAAGAACAGATGCCGGGTGGCAATTAACAAGAAGCGTACCGAGAACGACGTTGGGATCCTCTTGAGCTTCTTCGGCAGAGATACAGTTGACATGGCCACGTGAAGCGGTGACCGGCTTGGCGTGGAATATTTTTCCTGTCGGCTTGCCACGGCCAACAGCTTTAGCAGATTGGTTGGGGTTGGTCTGGGGACACTCACGCATATAGTGACCAGATTCCCCACATTTGAAACAAGTCACGGAACTGGTACGTGGAGGAGCATTATTGGTTGGACCCCCATAGGGCTTGGCTGGTGCAGACTGTTGAACAGGGCGAGGCGCCTGGAAAGATGGCCTCGGTGTGAACCTGGGTGGCAGGGCGGTGTTGGGTACCCACACGCGGCGCTTCTGAGGACCAGCACCGGATGAGGAACCCATGTCACGGCCATGCTTGCGTGTTGCGTCATAGTCAGTCTGACCAGTTTCAGCACTGATGGCTTTGTTGACAAGTTTCTGAAAAGATGTGCACTCATGCAGACGGAGATCGCGGCGAAGCTCAGGACTAAGGCCCTTACGGAACCTTGCTTGCTTCTTGGCGTCAGTAGACACTTCCTCAGTTGCATATCGGGCGAGATTACCAAACTCCCTGCTATAGGCATCCACAGAAAGTCGGCCTTGGGTGAAACTGCAAAATTCTTCACGTTTACGGTCCATGAGACCCTCCGGAATGTGATGTTCACGGAAAGCCTCGCTGAACTCAGCCCAAGTAGTGACATGGCCCGCTGGGCGCATAGCTCCATAATTCTCCCACCATAGACTGGCGGGGCCTTCAAGATGATATGCAGCAAAGGTGACCTTGTCAGCCTCCGCTACCAGCGCGGAACGCAGTTTGTGAGAGATACTGCGAAGCCAGTCATCAGCGTCGAGAGGCTCGACGGAGTGGTGGAACGTGGGTGGATGCAATTTGATAAAATCACTGAGTGACACCACGTTAGCCCTCTGATGGTGTGCTGTATTCTGTTCAATACGCTCCAACAAACGGTTGGTCTCCCGCTTGTTTCTCTCAGCTTCCATCATAACCTCGGCTAGTGAAGGAGGATGAGGCAGATTTGCATCCCTGACTTCACTGCCTTCGGCCTGCTCTTGAGGAGCAGGGTTAGCGCGCGTGTTGACCATCCTAGGTAAACAAGACAATGATTTAGTCAGGATGATAAAATTCCGACATAGGATACATAATGTAAGGAATAACTCGGAATGCAAGATGATCATCCGTATGACATGGTAGATACAGAAACTGCTTCTTTATTCCATCGTCATACACACCATACAGGGTTTAGTACAAGACCAAACAAAGTACTATTACGGTGAAAAGAGGATTACATCTCATCGGAGGCATTCCAAGCTCCTATACATTATTTTTCTACACCTCCGGAAAGAGTACAAACTAGGTCATATCCCACGAGTCACGCGGGACGATAGAAGACACAGCTAGTGCGAACTAGTGATACTACCACTAACTCAGACCGATCCGTAGTAGTCCTCGTAGAAGTCGCCTCCATAGCCTGGAAGTTCAACATGATCATCCGGAAACAGACGGTCTCGCGGAGCTTGTGGACCATAGGGGCTAGGATGAGGCCTTGGACCAACAAACGGTGGCCTGCGGGGACCGCGAGGTGGGGTGATGCCTCCTACATCACGCCAAACCATCACGTCCGGCAGAGCAGATCTCACAGGATAGAGATCGCGCATATCCGAATATCCAGCTTGCACCGCCGGTGCGAACCGAGTCAAAGTGGCCCAGTGGTCAGCACGGGTATTGAAGAGCTCTAACCTTAAGGCCCGATTTTCACGGTCCTTATCCTCGAGCATCTCAGCAGTGGTGCGAGTCCGTGAATCCTCCTGAGTGGGGTCAGCATAGATAGCCTGGAGATACCCTTGTGCTCCCGGAAGTGATCCTGGCATATACCGGAAATCAGAGTCCCGAAATAGACCAGATCTGACTCGCATAATGGTCATCATAGAGTAGGCGGCGTCCTGCACAGCCATCTCAATAGTAACCCCGAGTCCATAGGAGCAGTGAAGAGGCTCGGTGGATCCAGGATAAGATGGAAATATCCTGACAGTGCAGAGATACTGGCTTTGATTGAAGTCCCGGAATTGCTCTTCGACCGTGTACTCAGGATACCAGCGGTATCCAGCCTCAGTCATTACCCTGACCAACTTAGCAGTATGGCCGGGTACATCTAGGCATCGAGTCAGGCGAACCACTTGATTGAGGTCGCGAGTGGCCATCTGAAAGCACAATCATAATGCAAAGGCATTAGAATTTCTAGCAAAATTTCGGCAGCATAACAGCTGTAAATGCTCAAGAAGGATTTGAGACATTTGACAAAGGATTTCGTACACACTCAACATCATCATATCAAAGTTCTGAATCCATTCTAACAACATAATGTGGTAGTAGAACTGAACTAGGCTTGTAACCATCAAACTTATAAGGTACTACTGATTAGTAACTCGTGATCCTGATAGAGAGAACAGATCCTAATTCCTTAACCCCCGGTGGAAGAATGGACTGACTCAGATCAGAAAGTCATAAGGTATAAGGAGTAAAAAGAGCCTTACGTTCCAACCCACAAACAATTCCCCTACATATAACTAAAGAATTTCTAGACTCAACATCGACCAGTTTGGCTTGGAGAACCTACAGGCAGTCCGGCTCTGATACCAACGCTGTCAGGACCCCGACTCGATGTCACATCGATCTAGCCGGTAACACCTCATATCACTTTGCGGCCTCACGCACGGTATCCCCACGGGTGTCGCCTTACCTTTTCCCGGGACCGTTTGCGCCTTTTGGCTCACGTATATGATAGTGTCGCTAGCATCCATATGATAAGGAGCCCGGGCTGACATGACTAGTCGTAAACCCAAAGTGGCACAGACTTACAGGGACAGGCATCCATGACCCAGCTTCGAACGTGTCGGTCATCAGCAAGTGGGTCCGGGCTGTAGCACTGGGCTAGCAGGACTCCGGTAAACCGGGCTGTAGCGGGCTAACAGGACTCCGGTACTCAAAGCGTGACATTTCCCCGAAGGGACAGACACAGGAACGAAGAAGGACACATGCCGGCCAGCCTAAGTGTTCCAGAGCAGTAGCAAGCTACCATGGCTCAGCGGTAACACTAGGAGACATTTCCCGGTAAGAGAGGCTACTAAAGATAAACAACTAGATAGTCAGATCCCACACATACCAAGCATTTCAATCATACACACAATATGCTCGATATGTGCAAATACAACGAAGCATCACAACATGACTCTATGACACAAGTACTTTATTTAAGGCTCAGGGAGCCATACATAACATACACAAAGGTACGGGTCTCACGACCCAACATACAAGTCATACAGTCATACAAACCAGCAGCGGAAGTAACTTGTCTGAGTACAGACAACTAGTAAAATAAAAGAGGCTTGGAAAGCCTAGCTATACTACGTGGTCCTTCACAAGCTCAGGGTCACCACCTGGGTCTTTAGCCTACTCGTTGATGTCAACGTCTACATAGAACCCATCAGAAGGGGTTGCAGCGTCTTCTGTAAAAATGTAGATTATAGCAACATGAGTACAAAGGTACTCAGCAAGACTTACATCAGATCCTACATACATGCATAGTATCAAGAAGGGTTGGTGGAGTTATTGCAGCAAGCCAGCTTTGACTCTTGGCTAGGCTATCCTACGATACTCCAACTTGAAATGGTTTTGCGCACACGAGTCCACTACTCACCACTTCAATACACTACCGAGGATCCACCTCCGTCTTCCTACGGAAGAGCCATCCTCGGCACTCACACTTATCTTGAGGCTTTTAGTAGTTTCCATTTACTTGTCTATGAACTGTATAGGCAACCAAGTAGTCCTTTACCGCGGACGCGGCTATTCGAATAGATCATGTTAACCCTGCAGGGGTGTACTTCTTCATACATGTTTCCACCACTTAGCGTCTGCACACGACATGTGCTCGGCAGACTTCAAGCGAAAGCCGACGTGGGTGTAGACCACGACCTACCTAAACACTTAAGCCTCTAGTCCAGGTTTATCGCCTATTCAGGTTCCATCCGCAGGGAGTCCGGCCGAGGTTTCCCATACGGCCCCGAACGATGTGAACAGGGTTCCCGAGATACCTAACGGGTATTCGGTACACCCGGCCACGTACCTACCGCATCACAGCCCACCCCTACGGTCAGCGCTGTCCACGGCCTCCAGTAGGCTACAAACACCAGAAACTACTTGCAACTCCTGGACAGAGAGCTAGGGTGAATAAGAAGTCGAGCGGGGTCATATTTCAGGGCCCAATGCATGGTAGTAGCTGTATCTTAAATCACATATACAGATCTCAGTGCTTAAGGTCGGCTTCAATGAAACAACCCACCATGTACTCCTACATGGCCTCTCATCGATACCTTTACCAAATCGTGTTCACCACACCACTCTCATTACCGACATAATCATTTCACTCTAGCCCATCACCCAGATGAACCAGACCTGACACGACTCTAAGCATAGCAGGCATAGCAAGGTAGGAACAACACATACATATGGCTCAATCAACTCCTACACATGCTAGTGGGTTTCATCTAGTTACTGTGGCAATGACAGGTCATGCAGAGGAAATGGGTTCAACTACCGTAGCACACAGCAGTTTGAAACGCGTTGTCTTAATGCAGTAAAAGAGAGCAGGAGCGAGAACATGGGATTGTATCGATATGATCAAATGGTTGGTTGCTTGCCTGATGGTTCGATGCACTGATACGGTTCTTCGTTAGGGTAATCACGGTACTCCTCGGAGGCAGAACCTGTCGCAAAGGACATCGATACACAAGCATCACCAAACAATGTGCAACAATATGATGCATGCATGAAACATGGCAATATGAGTGTGTTGGGCTAATGCAACTAAAACCAGAAGGGTTTGAACAAATTTGAATCAAAGATTCAAATTTCAAACTCAAACATGGCCTTTTAAAGTGCTTTTCCTTGTTCTGCTTAAAACATCAATTTAACTTGTTTGATCATGCATGAAAATAGTACAGATGGATAGATTGGATTTTTCTGATCATTTTTCATATATAATTTGTCCAATTTGGAGTTACAGAATAAAAGTTATGAATTTTTGAAGTTTAAATAATATTCTGGAATTTCCTGATTTAAATTAAATCCAGAAATTATAATTATTGCGCCAGCATGACGTCAGCATGACGTCAGTGGTCAACTGCGGCTGGCTGAAGTCAAACCTGACGTGTGGGGCCCACACGTCAGTGACAGGGGGGTTAAACAGGGTTAATTTAATCCTAATTAGGAATTAGTGGCGCTGGGGCCCACTAGTCAGTGTCAGGGGGGGGTTGACTAACGGTAATTAGTACTAACTAACCACCTGTCCGACAGGGCCCACGCGTCAGTGACCCTGGGGGGGTCAAACCTCAGGTCGGACAGGTCAAACCCGCCGGCGGTTAGTCGCCGGCGAGGTCCGCGGCGTGCAGGGGCCTCGGGTTTCCTCTGTGGTGCTCCAAACGGCGTGCGGCTAGGTGCGTTGGATAGCTAGCTCGACGGCGCGTCGGACGGTGGCCGTGGCTGGCCCTGGGGTGGCCGGAGTCGACGGCGGCGAGCTCGGCTGCGGCTGCCGGAGTTCGGGTGCGGTCGGAATCGACGTTGCAGGGGGTTTGGGGAGGCGTTAGTGCGCGCTGCGTGCTCCTGGTGAGGTGGGGAGCACGATAGTGCGCTCGGTTGGGTGCTACGGTGACCGTGGCCACGACGGCGACATCGCCGGCGGCGTGGAGCTCTCGGCCAAGGTGGGGCTAGGGCCTAGAGGTCGAAAGAGACCAGGGGAGAAGGGGGAAACGATCCGGGGGCTCACCGCGGAGCTGCAGGGATGGTTAGCGGGCTCGGGGACGCGCTGGAGACGGCGAATTCGACGGCGACGACGGTCGGAGCCCGAAGAGGGGAACGGCGACGTGGCGGCGATGCAGGGCTTCCGGGGAGCTGTGGAGCGGTGGGGAGGAAGAGGGGGTCGTGGCGGAGCTTCTGAGCTAGTCGGGGGAGCGAGGGGTGGCCGGAGACGGCTGCTGTGGCGAACGGCGGCGACGGTGGTGTTCGGCCGTGTGAGAGAGAGAGCGAGGGAGAGGAGGGGAGAGCCGGGGGAGAGTGAGAGAGAGCAGGGGGGAGGCGTGGCGTCGTCCAGGGCATCGAGGCGAGGAGGGGAGGGCAGGCAGGCAGGGAGAGAGGTGGCGTGGCGCGGTGGCGCGCGCGCGCGCCGGCCACACTCCCCTCCCTCTGTCGGGACGAAGACGACAGAGGAGGGAGGTGGGCTGGGCCGGCTGCTGGCTGGGCCAGCCAGCTGGCTGGGCCGCACAGTGGAGGAGCCCAGGTAAGCTCCTCCTGTTAATTATTTTCTGTTTTCTAATTTCTGACATTTGTTTTGATTTAAATAATATATTAAATCATTTATTTAACTTATGCCAATTTTTGCAGGAGCTATATATATTATTCCAGAGCTCCTTTATAAATGGCATAATATTTGGACATATATTAATATATATAATTAATATATTTCCAATGCAAATATTTATGCATTAATTCCAAATGCCCAAAATAAATGTCCATGAGCCACTTAAAAATATTGGTTTGATTTTTATCTCTGTCCAATATTTTCAGAGAGCAACATGAGCATTTTCTTGGACCTTTTGGAGAAATTTTTATTTGGGTCATTTTCAAAATGATTCTGAGGGTTTCACAGATCCCCATTTCAAGTTTCTGATGAAAGAGTAAACATGATGCAACACTCTAATGCATGGCTAACTAGGATGTGACACCAGTCAAGGAAGGGCACATCCTCAGAAGGGATGGTCGCCTGAAGTCGACACCAAGCAGGGATGTCATGCCATACCTTCCTAGAGAATGGGTGCTACCTCTTGATCATGGGTTGGTTTTCCCTTGAAGAGGAAAGGGTGATGCAGCAAAGTAGTGTAAGTATTTCCCTCAGTTTTTGAGAACCAAGGTATCAATCCAGTAGGAGACTATACGCAAGTCGCCTAGTACCTACACAAACAAACAAGAACCCCAAGCAGCAAAGTAGCATAAGTATTTCCCTCTTGTGTGGATGAAGTGTTCGAAGATCAAGGATGTCTCGATATGAGGATAAGGAGGAGAGGCAAGAGCTCAAGCTTGGGGATGCCCAATGAACCCCAAGTAAATATTCAAGGAGACTCAAGTGTCTAAGCTTGGGGATGCCCCGAAAGGCATCCCATCTTTCTTCAACAAGTATCGGTATGTTTTTGGATTCGTTTCGTTCATGCGATATGTGCAAATCTTGGAGCGTCTTTTGCATTTAGTTTTCACTTTTCTTTTATGCACCATGCTGGTATGAGATAGTACTTGGTTGATTTATAGAATGCTCTTTGCACTTCACTTATATTTTTTGAGTATGGCTTTATAGAATGCTTCATGTGCTTCACTTTCATAATTTGAAGTTTGGATTGCCTGTTTCTCTTCACATAGAAAAGCGCCATTTGTAGAATGCTATTTTGCTTCACTTATATTTGTTAGAGCGTGGGCATATCTTTTGTAGAAAGAATTAAACTCTCTTGCTTCACTTATATCTATTTAGAGAGATGATATGAATTGGTCATTCACATGGTTAGTCATAAAATCCTACATAAAACTTGTAGATCACTGAATATGATATGTTTGATTCCCTGCAATAGTTTTGCGATATAAAGATGGTGATATTAGAGTCATGCTAGTGGGTAGTTCTGGATTGTAGAAATACTTGTGTTGAAGTTTGTGATTCCCGTAGCATGCACGTATGGTGAACCGTTATGTAACGAAGTTGGAGCATGAGGTATTTATTGATTGTCTTCCTTATGAGTGGCAGTCGGGGATGAGCGATGGTCTTTTCCTACCAATCTATCCCCCTAGGAGCATGCGCGTAGTACTTTGTTTTGATGATTAATAGATTTTTGCAATAAGTATGTGAGTTCTTTATGACTAATGTTGAGTCCATGGATTATACACACTCTCACCCTTCCATCATTGCTAGCCTCTTCAGTACCATGCATTGCCCTTTCTCACCTTGAGAATCGGTGCAAACTTTGCCGGTGCATCCAAACCCCGTGATATGATACGCTCTATCACACATAAGCCTCCTTATATCTTCCTCAAAATAGCCACCATACCTACCTATCATGGCATTTCCATAGCCATTCCGAGATATATTGCCATGCAACTTCCATCATCATCATATACATGACTTGGGCATTTATTGTCATATTGCTTTGCATGATCCTAAGATAGCTAGCATGATCTTTTCATGGCTTGTCCATTTTTTGATGTCATTGCTATGCTAGATCATTGCACATCCTGGGACACCACCGAAGGCATTCATATAGAGTCATATCTTTGTTCTAGTATCGAGTTGTAAGTAAATAAAAGTGTGATGATCATCATTATTAGAGCATTGTCCCAGTGAGGAAAGGATGATTGAGACTATGATTCCTCCACAAGTCAGGATGAGACTCTGGACGAAAAAAAAGGGAAAGGCCAAAAAAGAGAAGGCCCAAAAAAACAAAAAAATGAGAGAAAAAGAGAGAAGGGACAATGTTACTATCCTTTTACCACACTTGTGCTTCAGAGTAGCACCATGTTCTTCATATAGAGAGTCTCTTGAGTTATCACTTTCATATACTAGTGGGAATTTTCATTATAGAACTTGGCTTGTATATTCCAACGATGGGCTTCCTCAAATGCCCTAGGTATTCATGAGCAAGCAAGTTGGATGCACACCCACTTAGTTTCAGTTTGAGCTTTCATACACTTATAGCTCTAGTGCATCCGTTGCATGGCAATCCCTACTCCTCGCATTGACATCAATTGATGGGCATCTCCATAGCCCGTTGATTAGCCGCGTCGATGTGAGACTTTCTCCCTTTTTGTCTTCTCCACACAACCTCCACCATCATATTCTATTCCACCTATAGTGCTATGTCCATGGCTCACGCTCATGTATTGCATGAAAGTTGAAAAGGTATGAGAATGTCAAAAGTATGAAACAATTGCTTGGCTTGTCATCGGGGTTGTGCATGATTTGAATATTTTGTGTGGTGAAGATGGAGCATAGCCAGACTATATGATTTTGTAGAGATAACTTTCTTTGGCCATGTTATTTTGAGAAGGCATGATTACTTTATTAGTATGCTTGAATTATTATTGTCTTAATGTCAAAAGATAGACTATTGCTTTGAATCACTCATGTCTTAATATTCATGCCATGATTAGATTACATGATCAAGATTATGCTAGGTAGCATTCCACATCAAAAATTATCTTTTTTATCATTTACCTACTCAAGGACGAGCAAGAATTAAGCTTGGGGATGCTGATACGTCTCCGTCGTATCTATAATTTTTGATTGTTCCATGCCAATATTATACAACTTTCATATACTTTTGGCAACTTTTTATACTATTTTTGGGACTAACATATTGATCCAGTGCCCAGTGTCAGTTCATGTTTGTTGCATGTTTTTTGTTTCGCAGAAAATCCATATCAAACGGAGTCCAAACGAGATAAAAACTGACGGAGATTTTTTTTGGAATATATGTGATTTTGGGGAAGAAGAATCAACGCGAGACGATGCCCGAGGGGGCCACGAGGCAGGGGGCGCGCCCTAGGGGGTCAGGCACGCCCTGGGCCCTCATGGTCACCCCATAAGGCGGCTGGTGCCCTTCTTTCGCCGCAAGAAAGCAAATATCCGAATAAAAATCGTGTCCAAATTTCAGCCCAATCGGAGTTACGGATCTCCGGGAATTTAAGAAACGGTGAAAGGGCAGAATCAGGGAATGCAGAAACAGAGAGAGACAGATCCAATCTCCGAGGGGCTCTTGGCCCTCCACCGCTATGGAAGCTATGGACCAGGGGGTAAACCCTTCTCCCATCTAGGGAGAAGGTCAAGGAAGAAGAAGAAGGGGGGCTCTCTCCCCCTCTCCCCCGGTGGCGCCGGACCGCCGCCGGGGCCATCATCGTGTGACGGTGATCTACACCAACACCTCTGTCATATTCACCAACATCTTCATCACCTTGCCCCATCTATCTACAACGGTCCACTCTCCCGCAACCCTCTGTACCCTCTACTTGAACATGGTGCTTTATGCTTCATATTATTATCCAATGATGTGTTGCCATCCTATGATGTCTGAGTAGATTTTCATTATCCTATCAGTAATTGGTGAGTTGCTATGATTGGTTTAAATTGCTTGTGGTTATGTTGCTGTCCTTTGGTGCCCATCATATGAGAGCATGCGTGGATCACACCATAGGGTTAGTTGTATGTTGATAGGACTATGTATTGGAGGGCAAGAGTGACAGAAGCTTCAACCTTGCATAGAAATTGATGCATACGTGATTGAAGGGGGACCAATATATCTTAATGCTATGGTTGGGTTTTACCTTAATGAATGTTAGTAGTTGTGGATGCTTGCTAATAGTTCCAATCATAAGTGTATAGAATTTCAAGTCAGGGATGACATGCTAGTAGTGGCCTCTCCCACATAAAACTTGCTATCGGTCTAGTAAAGTAGTCAATTGCTGAGGGACAATTTCGCAACTCCTACCGCCACTTTTCCACACTCACTATACTAACTTTATTGTTTGTTTATCTAAACAGCCCCTACTTTTTATTTATGCGCTCTTTATTATCTTGCAAACCTAACCCATTACACCTACAAAGTACTTCTACTTTTATACTTGTTTTAGGTAAAGCGAACGTCAAGCGTGCGTAGAGTTGTATCGGTGGTCGATAGAACTTGAGGGAATATTTGTTATACCTTTAGCTCCGCGTTGGGTTCGACACTCTTACTTATCGAAAGAGGCTACAATTGATCCCCTATACTTGTGGGTTATCAGTCGTCGCCGAGGCACTTTGTCGTAGATCAGCGGGCCGATCTCCGCGATGGAGTTGCCGTTGATCCAGTGGTCAACCCAGAAGCGGCAAGTGCAGTTGTCCCCAAGGGTCCATGTTGTGGAAGCTCAGAAGGTGTCTTGAACCTCGGGACAGCTTGGCATGTGCAGATGAAGCCAAGGCCGGGAAGGATTGGTTGCCTGGAGCCACAACCATCAAGTCCGCAAGGCAAAACCAGAGCGCTGAAAGTCCCCCAGTGGCTGACGACGACAACAGGTGGCAGTCCACCACGCATCACATAGTGGAAACCCACATGAGGGGGATGGACCTCACAGTAGTGTACACAAATGAGCCGGTTCACTAGAGGCATCTCTCTCTTAAGCATATCAATGGTGGGTAAACAAATTACTGTCGAGAAATTGATAGAATAGCACATGGTTATGATGATTCTTCATGGCATGATCAATATATAGGCATTATGTATGTGAGAAATAGACCAAAATTCCATCTGCATTTATTACTATTGCTCCACCCAATACCGCTATCCAGCGTGCCTCTCAAAGTATTAAGTCCATGATAAACAGTGTAACACTTTAAGCATGATGGCACAATATAGACAAAGTAAGATCAAATAATATGTCTGAACCCTATCATTTTACCCTTAGTAGTTACAATACAAATACGTGCCTTGCAACTCCTCCTGTCACAGAGTAAGGACACTGCAAGATTGAACCTAGTGCCAAGCACCTCTCCCACTGAAGATAAATCGATCTTATTGGCTAAAAGAGATTGATAGATCGAAGAGAAATACAAGGCTATAAAATCATACATATATAAATCTCAGAAAATACTCAAATAATTTCAATGAATAATTTGATCATAAACCTACAGTTCATCGAATCCCAACAAACGCATCGCAAGAATTACATCGAATAGATATCCGAAAAGATAATTGTATTGAAGATCAGAGAGAGAGGGGGAGGGAGAGAGAGGGAGAGAGAGAGAGAGTCGTCTAGCTGCTGCTATGGACCTGTAGGTCCTATGGGAACTACTCGCACATCATCATCGAGGTAGCAACGTCGAGGAAGATTGCCTCCCCAATGGTTTCCCCCTCTAGCAGAGTACCAACCGAGGCCCCCAAACAAGATCATAGAAGAACAGAGGATTGTGGCAATGGAATAATTGCTTCAGGTCTTGATTCAGGGTTTTTGGAATATTAGGGAATATATAGGCCAGAAATTAGGTCAAACGGAGCCACGTGGGTCCTACAAGTGCTAATGGCATGCCTGATGAGCTTGTCCCTCCCCCGTGTATCCTCTGGTCTCTCTTGAAGCTTCTAGGGACTCTTCTAGTCCAAAAAAGTCGTCGTAAAATTTTATTGTGTTTATACTTCGTTTGGTATGGTTTTTCTGCGAAGCAAAAAATAGGCAAAAAACAACAACTGGCATTGAGCACAAAGTAAATAGGTTCATTCAAAAAATGATATAAAATGACATATAAAGTATACAAGATTGATATATAATAATATAGAAGAATCAAAAAATATAGATATGTTGAAGACTGATGTCTACTATGCAACTTATTCTTGTAGACTCGTGTTGGGCCTCCAAGCGCAGAGTTTTGTAGGACAGTAGAAATTTTCCCTCAAGTGGATGACCTAAGGTTTATCAATCCATGGGAAGTGTAGGATGAAGAAGGTCTCTCTCAAACAACCCTGCAACCAAATAACAAAGAGTCTCTTGTGTCCCCAACACACCCAATACAATGGTAAATTGTATAGGTGCACTAGTTCGGCGAAGAGATGGTGATACAAGGTAATATGGATAGTAGATATAGGTATTTGTAATCTGAAAATATAAAAATAGCAAGAGGTATCAAGTAGTAAAACTGAGCAAAAACGGTATTGCAATGCTTGAAAACAAGGCCTGGGGTTCATACTTTTACTAGTGCAAAGTCTCTCAACAATGATAACACAAATAAATCATATGGAAATCCCTCAACGTGCAACAAAGAATCACTCCAAAGTTTTTCATTATAATGAGTGGTTGAAGCTTTATGCTTGTAATAATTAGCTCTATGCACTGTTTCTTTTTGCTTGCATTTGGTTAAACTACCATAACCATTGTGGAAATGCTATGGGGCTTTAATTTCTCCTTCTGGCTCAACTACTTTGGTGAGGCTCGAGTGATGTGAATACATCCTTTTTTCCTTGTTTTAATAAAAACTAGCACATATGCATGTGTGTTGCAATGGGAGAAAAAAATAGTATCAACAGACCACCTGATATATGTTGCACATAAATTGTCTTAGCTAAAGGCACACTTTTTTGTTACAAAACAATGTAAATGTGGTTCATCTTGCTGTCTTGAATCAACATTCACTTTGAATTGAAATTTTTAGAATAGCTTGCTAAGGCCTCATTCGGAAGCTTTGTGGCTTCCTAAAATCATTAGCTCCCGCTCCTCATCCAGCCAACTAGCTTCAAGAAGGAGCAGCGAAGCGTTCGGTTGGCTGTTACGGCTCCTCTCGCACGCATGGGCTGGTAGCCCAGGAAAACAGGCTAAGGCCTGTTCGGCCATCTAGTGGGCCAGGTTTTACAGCCAGTTCGACGGGGGAAGAAGGGATGGGCTGGAAATTTGATTGCTACGTGGTGGAGGATAGACTTTGCAAGAGCATCTAGTTTTTTTCCCTTAAAAAATCTAGTGTTCTTCTTCTTTGTTTGTTTTGATTTATCCTGTATAGAGAGTAATTTTGACCTGTACAGAGAGCACTTTATGATAGTACAAGTGCAAGAACTATACAAAACATGTAACTTTTCGAATTTCACCAGGTTTAGATGAACAACAAGGTTTTACATATGTCCTACAAAAAAAGCTTGATCAAATTTGCATATGCTTGCAAATCAAAAGAGGGACAAATTGCACCATGAGCATGACTTCACCAACAAAGAGCAATGGCGGTAACTAGTTCATTCCAAAACATATCCATGCCAGGAGCACTTGCCTCCAAAGTTGAAGTATCCATTTCACTCAAAGGAATAGCATACTTTTTGTATCTATTCGGAATTGTTGGAACATAATCTGAATCCCTTCAGATGGACTAGCCTCAGTCCTCCTCTTGATACATCGCATTCAAGAAGCTCAAGTTGCGCAAGACTAGTGGGGGTGAGACTTAGAGAAAAACACTGTGAAGTGAGATAATGAGTGGTGGAAAAAGGAGAGAGTTGTAAGTTCTCATGCTTATGATTCTCATAAAAATAATGTAAACTTGTTATGCTTTATATACTAGTTGTTGGGGAACGTACTAATTTCAAAAAATTCCTACGCACACGCAAGATCATGGTGATGCATAGCAACGAGAGGGGAGAGTTTCGTCCACATACCCTCATAGACCGTTAAGCGGAAGCGTTATGACAACGCGGTTGATGTAGTCGTACGTATTCACGATCGACCGATCCTCAGTACCGAATGTATGGCACCTCCGCGTTCAGCACACGTTCAGTCGGTGACGTCGCGCGAACTCACAATCCAGTAGAGCTCGGGGAAGCGTTTCGTCGGCACGACGGCGTGGTGACGATGTTGATGAAGCTACCGCGGCATGGCTTCGCCTAAACACCGCTATAGTATGACCGAGGTGGATTATGGTGGAGGGGGCACCGCACACGGCTAGGAGAGATCTTTGTGATCAACTTGTGTGTCTAGAGGTGCCCCCTGCCCCTGTATATAAAGGAGCAAGGGGGAGGCCGGCCGGCCCTTGTTGGTGCGCCAGGAGGAGGAATCCTCCTCCTATAGTAGGAGTAGGATTCCTCCCTTTCCTACTCCTACTAGGAGGGGAAAGGAAGGGGAAGAAAGAGAAGGAAAGGGGGCACCGCCCCCCCCCCCTCTCCTAGTCCAATTCGGACCAGAGGGAGGGGGCATCCTGCCTGCCCTAGGCCGACCCCTCTCTCTTTCCCTTATGGCCCAACAAGGCCCATTAGCCCCCGAGGGGTTCCGGTAACCCCTCCGGTACTCCGGTAAAATCCCGATTTCACCCGGAACTCTTCCGATGTCCAAATGTAGGCTTCCAGTATATCAATCTTTGTGTCTCGACCATTTTAAGATTCCTCGTCATGTCCGTGATCATATCGGGCACTCTAAACTACCTTCAGTACATCAAAACATATAAACTCATAAAATCGATCGTCACAGAACGTTAAACGTGCGGACCCTACGGGTTCGAGAACTATGTAGACATGACTGAGACATGTCTCAGGTCAATAACCAATAGCGGAACCTGGAGCTCATATTGGTTCCTACATATTCTACGAAGATCTTTATCGGTCAAACCGCATAACACTATACGTTGTTCTCTTTGTCATCGGTATGTTACTTGCCCGAGATTCGATCGTCGGTATCCCAATACCTAGTTCAATCTCATTACCGACAAGTCTCTTTACTCATTATGTAATACACTATCCCGCAACTAACTCAATAGTTGTATTGCTTGCAAGGCTTATAGTGATGTGTATTACCGAGAGGGCCCAGAGATACCTCTCCGACAATCGGAGTGACAAATCCTAATCTTGATCTATGCCAACTCAACAAGTACCATCGGAGACACTTGTAGAGCACCTTTATAATCACCCAGTTATGTTGTGACGTTTGGTAGCACACAAAGTGTTCCTCTGGTATTCGGGAGTTGCATAATCTCATAGTCATAAGAACATGTATAAGTCATGAAGAAAGTAATAGCAGTAAACAAAAACGATCAAGTGCTAAGCTAACGGAATGGGTCAAGTCAATCACATCATTCTCCTAATGATGTGATCCCATTGATCAAATGACAACTCATGTCTATGGTTAGGAAACTTAACCATCTTTGATCAATGAGCTAGTCAAGTATAGGCGCACTAGTGACACTATGTTTGTCTATGTATTCACACATGTATTATGTTTCCGGTTAATACAATTCTAGCATGAATAATAAACATTTATCATGAAATAAGGAAATAAATAATAACTTTATTATTGCCTCTAGGGCATATTTCCTTCAGTCTCCCACTTGCACTAGAGTCAATAATCTAGATTACACAGTAATGATTCTAACACCCATGGAGCCTTTGTGTTGATCATGTTTTGCTCGTGGAAGAGGCTTAGTCTACGGGTCTACAACATTTAGATCTGTATGTATCTTGTAAATCTCTATGCCTCCCACCTGGACTTGATCCCGGAAGGAGTTGAAGCGTCTCTTGATGTGCTTGGTTCTCTTGTGAAATATGGATTCCTCTGCCAAGTCAATTGCACCGGTATTGTCACAAAAGATTTTCATTGGACCCGATGCACTAGGTATGACACCTAGATCGGATATGAACTCCTTCATCCAGACTCCTTCATTCGCTGCTTCCAAAGTAGCAATGTACTTCGCTTCACATGTAGATCCCTCCACGACACTTTGTTTAGAACTGCTCCAACTGACAGCTCCACCGTTTAATATAAACACGTGTCCGGTTTGCGATTTAGAATCGTCCGGATCAGTGTCAAAGTTTGCATCAACGTAACAATTTACGATGAGCTCTTTGTCACCTCCATAAACGAGAAACATATCCTTGGTCCTTTTCAGGTACTTCAGGATGTTCTTGACCGTTGTCCAGTGATCCACTCCTGTATTACTTTGGTACCTCCCTGCTAGACTAATGGCAAGGCACACATCAGGTCTGGTACACAACATTGCATACATGATAGAGCCTATGGCTGAAGCATAGGTAACACTTTTCATTTTCTCTCTATCTTCTGCAGTGGTCGGGCATTGAGTCTTACTAAACTTCACACCTTGTAATACAGGCAAGAACCCTTTCTTAGCTTGATCCATTTTAAACTTCTTCAAAACTTTATCAAGGTATGTGCTTTCTGAAAGTCCAATTAAGCGTCTTGATCTATCTCTATAGATCTTGATGCCCAATATATAAGCAGCTTCACCGAGGTCTTTCATTGAAAAACTCTTATTCAAGTATCCTTTTATGTCGTCCAGCAATTCTATATCATTTCCAATCAACAATATGTCATCCACATATAATATTACAAATGCTACAGAGCTCCCACTCACTTCATTGTAAATACAGGCTTCTCCAAAAGTCTGTATAAAACCATATGCTTTGATCACACTATAAAAACATTTATTCCAACTCCGAGAGGCTTGCACCAGTCCATAAATGGATCGCTGGAGCTTGCACACTTTGTTAGCTCCCTTTGGATCGACAAAACCTTCAGGTTGCATCATATACAACTCTTCTTCCAGAAGTCCATTCAGGAATGCAGTCTTTACATCCATTTGCCAAATTTCATAATCATAAAACGCGACAATTGCTAACATGATTCGGACGGACTTAAGCATCGCTACGGGTGAGAAGGTCTCATCGTAGTCAACTCCTTGAACTTGTCGAAAACCTTTCGCAACAAGTTGAGCTTGTAGACAGTAACATTACCGTCAGCGTCTGTCTTCTTCTTGAAGATCCATTTATTTTTGATGGCCTGCCGATCATCGGGAAAGTCAACCAAAGTCCACACTTTGTTCTCATACATGGATCCCATCTCAGATTTCATGGCCTCGAGCCATTTTGTGGAATCTGGGCTCATCATCGCTTCCTCATAGTTCGTAGGTTCATCATGGTCAAGTAACATGACCTCCAGAACAGGATTACCGTACCACCCTGGTGCGGATCTTGCTCTGGTTGACCTACGAGGTTCGGTAGTAACTTGATCTAAAGTTTCATGATCATCATCACTAGCTTCCTCACTAATTGGTGTAGGTGTCACCGGAACATGTTTCTGTGACAAACTACTTTCCAACAAGGGAGCAGGTACTGTTACCTCATCAAGTTCTACTTTCCTCCCACTCACTTCTTTCGAGAGAAACTCCTTCTCTAGAAAGGATCCATTCTTAGCAACGAATGTCTTGCCTTCGGATCTGTGATAGAAGGTGTACCCAATAGTTTCCTTTGGGTATCCTATGAAGACACATTTCTCCGATTTGGGTTCGAGCTTATCAGGTTGAAGCTTTTTCACATAAGCATCGCATCCCCAAACTTTAAGAAACGACAACTTTGGTTTCTTGCCAAACCAAAGTTCATAAGGCATCGTCTCAACGGATTTTGATGGTGCCCTATTTAACGTGAATGCAGCCATCTCTAAAGCATAACCCCAAAACGATAGCGGTAAATCAGTGAGAGACATCATAGATCACACCATATCTAGTAAAGTACGATTACAACGTTCGGACACACCATTACGCTGTGGTGTTCCGGGTGGCATGAGTTGCGAAACTATTCCGCATTGTTTCAAATGTAGACCAAACTCGTAACTCAAATATTCTCCTCCACAATCAGATCGTAGAAACTTTATTTTCTTGTTACGATGATTTTCCACTTCACTCTAAAATTCTTTGAAGTTTTCAAATGTTTCAGACTTATGTTTCATTAAGTAGATATACCCATATCTGCTTAAATCATCTGTGAAGGTGAGAAAATAACGATATCCACCGCGAGCCTCAATATTCATCGGACCACATACATCAGTTTGTATGATTTCCAACAAATCTGTTGCTCGCTTCATAGTTCCGGAGAACGGCGTTTTAGTCATCTTGCCCATAAGGCATGGTTCGCAAGTACCAAGTGATTCATAATCAAGTGATTCCAAAAGTCCATCAGTATGGAGTTTCTTCATGCGCTTTACACCAATATGACCTAAACGGCAGTGCCACAAATAAGTTGCACTATCATTATCAACTCTGCATCTTTTGGCTTCAATATTATGTATATGTGTATCACTACTATAGAGATTCATCAGAAATAGACCACTCTTCAAGGGTGCATGAACATAAAAGATATTACTCATATAAATAGAACAACCATTATTCTCAAATTTAAATGAATAACCGTCTCGCATTAAACAAGATCCAGATATAAATTTTATGCTCAACGCTGGCACCAAATAACAATTATTTAGGTCTAAAGCTAATCCCGAAGGTAGATGTGGAGGTAGCGTGCCGATGGCGATCACATCGACTTTGGAACCATTTTCCACGCGCATCGTCACCTCGTCCTTAGCCAGTCTTCGCTAAATATGTAGTCCCTGTTTTGAGTAGCAAATATTAGCAACAGAACCAGTATCAAATACCCAGGTGCTACTGCGAGCTCTGGTAAAGTACACATCAATAACATGTATATCACATATACCTTTGTTCACCTTGCCATCCTTCTTACCTGCCAAATACTTGGGGCAGTTCCGCTTCCAGTGACCAGTCTGTTTGCAGTAGAAGCACTCAGTCTCAGGCTTAGGTCCAGACTTGGGTTTCTTCTCTTGAGCAGCAACTTGCTTGCTGTTCTTATTGAAGTTCCCCTTCTTCTTCCCTTTACCCTTTTTCTTGAAACTGGTGGTTTTGTTAACCATCAACACTTGATGCTCCTTTTTGATTTCTACCTCCGCAGCCTTTAGCATCGCGAAGAGCTCGGGAATTGTCTTATTAATCCCTTGTATATTATAGTTCATCATGAAGCTTTTGTAGCTTGGTGGCAGTGATTGAAGAACTCTGTCAATGACACTATCAACAGGAAGATTAACTCCTAGTTGAGTCAAGTGATTATGATACCCAGATATTTTGGGTATATGCTCACTGACAGAACTGTTCTCCTCCATCTTGCAGCTATAGAACTTATTGGAGACTTCATATCTCTCAATCCGGGCATTTGCTTGAAATATTAACTTCAACTCCTGGAACATCTCATATGCTCCATGACGTTCAAAACGTCGTTGAAGTCCCAGTTCTAAGCCATAAAGCATGGCACACTGAACTATCAAGTAGTCATCAGCTTTACTCTGCCAGACGTTCTTAACGTCATTAGCAGCATCTACAGCAGGCCTGGCACTTAGCGGTGCTTCCAGGACGTAATTCTTCTATGCAGCAATGAGGATAATCCTCAAGTTACAGACCCAGTCCGTGTAATTGCTACCATTATCTTTCAACTTTGCTTTCTCAAGGAACGCATTTAAATTAAACAGAACAACAACACGGGCCATCTATCTACAACAACATAGATAAGCAAATACTATCTGTTACTAAGTTCGTGATAAGTTTAAGTTCAATTAATCATATTACTTAAGAACTCCCACTTAGATAGACATCCCTCTAATCATCTAAGTGATCACGCGATCCATATCAACTAAACCATAACCGATCATCACGTGAAATGGAGTAGTCTTCAATGGTGAACATCACTATGTTGATCATATCTACTATGTGATTCACGCTCGACCTTTCGGTCTCAGTGTTCCGAGGCCATATCTGCATATGCTAGGCTCGTCAAGTTTAACCCGAGTATTCTGCGTGTGCAAAACTGGCTTGCACCCATTGTAGATGGACGTAGAGCTTATCACACACGATCATCACGTGGTGTCTCGGCACGACGAACTTCGGCAACCGTGGATACTCAGGGAGAACACTTTTATCTTGAAATTTAGTGAGAGATCATCTTATAATGCTACCGTCAAACAAGGCAGAATAAGAAGCATAAAGGATAAACATCACATGCAATCAATATAAGTGATATGATATGGCCATCATCATCTTGTACTTGTGATCTCCATCTCTGAAGCACCGTTATGATCACCATCGTCACCAGCGCGACACCTTGATCTCCATCGCAGCATCGTTGTCATCTCGCCAACTATTGCTTCTATGACTATCGCTACCGCTTAAGGATAGAGTAAAGCAATTACAGGGCGATTGCATTGCATACAATAAAGCGACAACCATATGGCTCCTGCCAGTGGCCGATAACTCTGTTACAAAACATGATCATCTCATACAATAAATATAGCATCAGTTTTGACCATATCACATCACAACATGCCCTGCAAAAACAAGTTAGACATCCTCTACTTTGTTGTTGCAAGTTTTAGGTGGCTGCTACGGGCTAAGCAAGAACCATTCTTACCTACGCATCAAAACCACAATGATAGTTCGTCAAGTTAGTGTTGTTTTAACCTTCTCAAGGACCGGGCGTAGCCACACTCGGTTCAACTAAAGTTGGAGAAACTGACACCCGCCAGCCACCTATGTGCAAAGCACGTCAGTAGAACCAGTCTCGTGTAAGCGTACACGTAATGTCGGTCCGGGCCGCTTCATCCAATAATACCGCCGAACCAAAGTATGACATGCTGGTAAGCAGTATGACTTGTATCGCCCACAACTCACTTGCGTTCTACTCGTGCATATAACATCTACGCATAAAACCTGGCTCGGATGCCACTGTTGGGGAACGTAGTAATTTCAAAAAATTTCCCACGCACACGCAGGATCATGGTGATGCAAAGAAACGAGAGGGGAGAGTGTCATCCATGTACCCTCGTAGACCGTTAAGCGGAAGCATTATGACAACGCGGTTGATGTAGTCGTGCGTCTTCACAATCGACCGATCCTCAGTACCAAACGTACGACACCTCCGCGTTCAACACACGTTCAGCTCGGTGACGTCCCGTGAACTCACGATCTAGTAGAGCTCGGGGAAGAGTTTCATCATCACGACAGCGTGGTGACGATGTTGATGAAGCTACCGCAGCAGGGCTTCGCCTAAACACCGCTACAGTATGACCGAGGTGGATTATGGTGGAGGGGGGCACCGCACACGGCTGGGAGAGATCTTTGTGATCAACTTGTGTGTCTAGAGTTGCCCCCTTCCCATGTATATAAAGGAGCAAGGGGGAGGCCGGCCGGCCCTTGTTGGTGCGCTAGGAGGAGGAATCCTCCTCCTAGTAGGAGTAGGACTCCTCCCTTTGCTACTCCTACTAGGAGGGGGAAAGGAAGGGGAAGAAAGAGAAGGAAAGGGGGGCGCCGCCCCCCCTCTCCTAGTCCAATTCGGACCAGAGGGAGGGGCGCGCTGCCTTCCCTAGGCCGGCCCCTCTCTCTTTCCCTTATGGCCCAACAAGGCCCATTAGCCCCCGGGGGGTTCCGGTAAACCCCTCCGGTACTCCGGTAAAATCCCGATTTCACCCGGAACTCTTCCGATGTCCAAATGTAGGCTTCCAATATATCAATCTTTATATCTCGACCATTTCGAGATTCCTCGTCATGTTCGTGATCATATCCGGGACTCCGAACTACCTTCGGTACATCGAAACATATAAACACATAAAACTGATCGTCACAGAACTTTAAGTGTGCGGACCCTACGGGTTCGAGAACTATGTAGACATGACCGAGACATGTCTCTGGTCAATAACCAATAGTGGAACCTGGATGCTCATATTGGTTCCTACATATTCTACGAAGATCTTTATCGGCCAAACCGCATAACACTATACGTTGTTCTCTTTGTCATCGGTATGTTACTTTCCTGAGATTCCATCGTCGGTATCCCAATACCTAGTTCAATCTCGTTACCGGCAAGTCTCTTTACTCGTTCCGTAATACACTATCCCGCAACTAACTCATTAGTTGTATTTCTTGCAAGGCTTATAGTGATGTGTATTACCGAGAGGGCCCAGAGATACCTCTCCGACAATCGGAGTGACAAATCCTAATCTAGATCTATGCCAATGTTGGGGAACGTAGTAATTTCAAAATATTTCCTATGCACACACAGGATCATGGTGATGCATAGCAACGAAAGGGGAGAGTGTGTCCACGTACCCTCGTAGACCGACTGCTGAAGCGTTAGCACAACGCGGTTGATGTAGTCGTACGTCTTCACGATCCGACCGATCCAAGTACCGGACACACGGCACCTCGAGTTCTGCACACGTTCAACTCGATGACGTCCCGTGAGCTCCGATCCAGCAAAGCTTCACATGAGAGTTTCGTCAGCACGACGGCGTGGTGACGGTGATGATGATGCTACCGACGCAGGGCTTCGCCTAAGCACCACTATGATATGATCGAGGTGGATTATGGTGGAGGGGGGCATCGCACATGGCTAAGAGATCAATGGTCAATTGTTGTGTCTCCAAGGGGTGCCCCTCTCCCCGTATATAAAGGAGTGGAGGAGGGAGAGGGCCGTCCCTCTCTATGGCGCGCCCTAGGGGAGTCCTACTCCCACCGCGAGTAGGATTCCCCTTTTCCTAGTAGAACTAGGAGCCCTTCCAAGTAGTAGGAGTAGGAGAGAAGGAAAGGGAAAAGAGAAGAGAAGGAAGGAGGGGGCGCCGCCCCTCCCCCTAGTCCAATTAGGACTAGGCCTTCGGGGGGGGGCGCATCCTCTCCTCTCTCTTTCCCCTAAAGCCCAATAAGGCCCATCTACTCCCCGGCGAATTCCCGTAACTCTCCAGTACTCCGAAAAATACCCGAATCACTCGGAACCTTTCCGATGTCCGAATATAGTCGTCCAATATATCGATCTTTATGTCTCGACCATTTCGAGACTCCTCGTCATGTCCCCGATCTCATCCGGGACTCTGAACTACCTTCTGTACATCAAAACACATAAACTCATAATATAATCGTCATCGAACTTTAAGCGTGCGGACCCTATGTGTTCGAGAACTATGTAGACATGACCGAGATACGTCTCCGGTCAATAACCAATAGCGGAACCTGGATGCTCATATTGGCTCCTACATATTCTATGAAGATCTTTATCGGTCAAACCGCATAACAACATACGTTTTTCCCTTTGTCATCGGTATGTTACTTGCCCTAGATTCAATCGTCGGTATCTCAATACCTAGTTCAATATCGTTACCGACAAGTCTCTTTACTCATTCCGTAATACATCATCCTGCAACTAACTCATTAGTTGCAATGCTTGCAAGGCTTAAGTGATGTGTATTACCGAGTGGGCCCAGAGATACCTCTCCGATAATCGAAGTGACAAATCCTAATCTCAAAATACGTCAACCCAACAAGTACCTTTGGAGACACCTGTAGAGCACCTTTATAATCACCCAGTTACGTTGTGACGTTTTGTAGCACACAAAGTGTTCCTCCGGTAAACAGGAGTTGCATAATCTCATAGTCATAGGAACATGTATAAGTCATGAAGAAAGCAATAGCAACAAACTAAATGATCAAGTGCTAAGCTAATGGAATGGGTCAAGTCAATCACATCATTCTCCTAATGATGTGATCCCGTTAATCAAATGACAACTCTTTGCCTATGGCTAGGAAACATAACCATCTTTGATCAACGAGCTAGTAAAGTAGAGGCATACTAGTGACACTCTGTTTGTCTATGTATTCAAAATTCTAGCATGAATAATAAACATTTATCATGATATAAGGAAATAAATAATAACTTTATTATTGCCTCTAGGGCATATTTCCTTCAGTCTCCCACTTGCACTAGAGTCAATAATCTAGTTCACATCTTTATGTGATTAGTTCACATCTCCATGTGACTATACCCAAAGGGTTTACCAGAGTCTGTAATCTAGTTCACATCGCTATGTGATTAACACCCAAAGAGTGATCATGTTTTGCTTGTGAGAGAAGTTTAGTCTATGGGTCTGCAACATTCAGATCCGTATCTATTTCGCAAATTTCTATGTCTACAATGCCCTACACAGAGCTACTCTAGCTAATTGCTCCCACTTTCAATATGTATCTAGATTGAGACTTAGAGTCATCTAGATTGATGTAAAAATCTTGCATCAACATAACTCTTTACAACAAACTCTTTTGTCACCTCCATAACCGAGAAATATTTCCTTAGTCCTCTAAGGATAATTTTGACCGATGTCCGGTGATCTACTCCTAGATCACTATTGTACTCCCTTGCCAGAAAGATGCTAAGGTATACAATAGGACTGGTAAACATCATAGCATACTTTATAGAACCGATGACTGAGGCATAGGGAATGACTTATCATTCTCTTTCTATTTTCTGCTGTGGTCGGGTTTTGAGTCTTTACTCAACTTCACACCTTGCAACACAGGCAAGAACTCCTTCTTTGACTGTTCCATTTTGAACTACTTCAAAATCTTGTCAAGGTATGTACTCATTGAAATAACTTATCAAGCGTCTTGATCTATCTCTATAGATCTTGATGCTCAATGTGTAAGCAGCTTCAACGAGGTCTTTCTTTGAAAAAATCCTTTCAAATACTCCTTTATGATTTCCAGAAAATTCTACATTCTTTCCGATCAACAATATGTCATTCACATATACTTATCAGAAATGTTGTAGTGCTCCCACTCACTTTCTTGTAAATATAGGCTTCACCGCAAGTCTGTATAAAACCATATACTTTGATCACTTTATCAAAACATATATTCCAACTCCGAGATGCTTGCACCAGTCCATAGATGGATCGTTGGAGCTTGCTCACTTTGTTAGCACCTTTAGGGTCGACAAAACATTCTGGTTGCATCATATACAACTCTTCTTTTTAAGAAATCCATGAAGGAATACAATTTTGACATCCATTTGCCAGATTTCATAAAATGCGGCAACTGCTAACATGATTCGGACGGACTTTTAAGCATCGATACGAGTGAGAAAATCTCATCGTAGTCAACACCTTGAACTTGTCGAAAACACTTTGCGACAATTCGAGCTTTGTAGATAGTAACACTACTATCAGCGTCCGTCTTCCTCTTGAAGATCCATTTACTCTTAATGTCTCATCATCGGGCAAGTCAATCAAAGTCCATACTTTGTTCTCATACATGGATCCAATCTCAGATTTCATGGCCTCAAGCCATTTCGCGGAATCTGGGCTCATCATCGCTTCCTCATAGTTCGTAGGTTTGTCATGGTCAATTAACATGACCTCCAGAATAGGATTGTTGTACCACTCTGGTGCGGATCTCACTCTGGTTGACCTACGAGGTTCGGTAGTAACTTGATCTGAAGTTACATGATCATCATCATTAGCTTCCTCACTAATTGGTGTAGGAGTCACAGAAATAGATTTCTGTGATGATCTACTTTCCAATAAGGGAGCAGGTACAGTTACCTCATCAAGTTCTACTTTCCTCCCACTCACTTCTTTCGAGAGAAACTCCTTCTCTAGAAAGGATCCATTCTCAGCAATGAATGTCTTGCCTTCGGATCTGTGATAGAAGGTGTACCCAACTGTCTCCTTTGGGTATCCTATGAAGACACATTTCTCCGATTTGGGTTTGAACTTATCAGGATGAAACTTTTTCTTATAAGCATTGCAACCCCAAACTTTAAGAAACGACAACTTTGGTTTCTTGCCAAACCACAGTTCATACGGTGTCGTCTCAACGGATTTAGATGGTGCCCTTTTTTAACGTGAATGCAGCTGTCTCTAATGCATAACCCCAAAACTATAGTGGTTAATCGGTAAGAAACATCATAGATTGCACTATATCCAATAATAGTACGGTTATGACGTTCGGACACACCATTATGCTATGGTGTTCCAGGTGGCACGATTTTGTGAAACTATTCCACATTGTTTTAATTGAAGACCAAACTGTAACTCAAATATTTGTCTCTGCGATCAGATCGTAGAAACTTTATTTTCTTGTCACGATGATTTTCCACTTCACTCTGAAGTTCTTTGAAGTTTTCAAATGTTTCAGACTTATGTTTCATCAAGTAGATATACCCATATCTGCTTAAATCATCTGTGAAGGTCAGAAAATAACGATACCCGCTGCGAGCCTCAACACTCATCGGACTGCATACATCAGTATGTATTATTTCCAATAAGTCAGTTGCTCGCTCCATTGTTCTGGAGAATGGAGTCTTTAGTCATCTTGCCCATGAGGCATGGTTCACAAGCATCAAAATGATTCACAATCAAGTGGTTCCAAAAGCCCATCAGCATGGAGTTTCTTCATGCGCTTTACACCAATATGACCTAAATGGCAGTGCCACAAATAAATTTCACTATCATTATTAACTTTGCATCTTTTGGCTTCAATATTATGAATATGTGTATCACTATGATCGAGATCCAACGAACCATTTTCATAGGGTGTATGACCATAGAAGGTTTTATTCATGTAAACAGAACAACAATTATTCTCTAACTTAAATGAATAATCGTTTTGCAATAAACATGATCAAATCATATTCATGCTCAACGCAAACACCAAATAACATTTATTTAGGTTTAACACTAATCCCGAAAGTATAGGGAGTGTGCGATGATGATCATATCATTCTTGGAACCACTTCCAACACACATCGTCACTTCACCCTTAACTAGTCTCTGTTCATTCTGCAACTCCCGTTTCGAGTTACTACTCTGAGCAACTGAACCAGTATCAAATACCAAGGGGTTGCTATAAACACTAGTAAAGTACACATCAATAACATGTATATCAAATATAGCATTGTTCACTTTGCCATCCTTCTTATCCGCCAAATACTTGGGGTAGTTCTGCTTCCAGTGACCAGTCTCTTTGTAGTAGAAGCACTTAGTCTCAGGCTTAGGTCTAGACTTGGGCTTCTTCACTTGAGCAGCAACTTGCTTGCCATTCTTCTTGAAGTTCCCTTTCTTTCCCTTTACCCTTTTCTTGAAACTAGTGGTCTTGTTAATCATCAACACTTGATGCTCTTTCTTGATTTCTACCTTCATTGATTTCATCATCATGAAAAGCTCAGGAATCGTTTTCGTCATCCCTTGCATACTATAGTTCATCACGAAGTTCTACTAACTTGGTGATGGTGACTAGAGAATTCTGTCAATCACTATTTTATCTGGAAGATTAACTCCCACTTGATTCAAGCGATTGTAGTACTCAAACAATCTGAACACATGCTCACTGCTTGAGCTATTCTCCTCCATCTTTTAGCTATAGAACTTGTTGGAGACTTCATATCTCTCAACTCGGGTATTTGCTTGAAATATTAACTTCAACTCCTAGGACATCTCATATGATCCATGACGTTCAAAACGTCTTTGAAGTCCCGATTCTAAGCTGTTAAGCATGGTGCACTAAACTATCAAGTAGTCATCATATTGAGCTAGCCAAACGTTCATGATGTCTGCATCTGCTCCTGCAATAGGTCTGTCACCTAGCGGTGCATCAAGGACATAATTCTTCTGTGCAGCAATGAGGATAATCCTCAGATCACGGATCCAATCCGCATCATTGCTACTAACATTTTTCAACTTAGTTTTCTCTAGGAACATATCAAAAATAAAACAGAGGAGCTAAACGCGAGCTATTGATCTACAACATAGATATGCTAATACTACCAGGATTGAGTTCATGATAAATTAAAGTTCAATTAATCATATAACTTAAGAACTCCCACTTAGATAGACATCCCTCTAATCATCTAAGTGATCACGTGATACAAATCAACTAAACCATAACCGATCATCATGTGAAATGGAGTAGTTTTCAACGGTGAACATCACTATGTTGACCATATCTACTATATGATTCACGCTCGACCTTTCAGTCTCAGTGTTCCAAGGCCATATCTGCATATGCTAGGCTCGTCAAGTTTAACCTGAGTATTCTGCATGTGTAAAACTGGCTTGCACCCGTTGTAGATGGACGTAGAGCTTATCACACCCGATCATCAAGTGGTGTCTGGGCACGATGAACTTTGGCAACGGTGCATACTCAGGGAGAACACTTTTATCTTGAAATTTAGTGAGAGATCATCTTATAATGCTACTGTCAATCAAAGCAAAATAAGATGCATAAAAGATAAACATCACATGCAATCAATATAAGTGATATGATATGGCCATCATCATCTTGTGCTTGTCATCTCCATCTCCGAAGCACCATCATGATCACCATCGTCATCGGCGCGACACCTTGACCTCCATCGTAGCATCATTGTCGTCTCGCCAACTATTGCTTCTACGACTATCGCTACCGCTTAGTGATAAAGTAAAGCAATTATAGGGCGATTGCATTGCATACAATAAAGCGACAACCATATGGCTCCTGCTAGTTGCCGATAGCTCAGTTACAAAACATGATCATCTCATACAATAAAATATATCATCATGTCTTGACCATATCACATCACAACATGCCCTGCAAAAACAAGTTAGACGTCCTCTACTTTGTTGTTGCAAGTTTTACGTGGCTGCTACGGGCTGAGCAAGAACCGTTCTTACCTACGCATCAAAACCACAACGATAGTTCGTCAAGTGAGTGTTGTTTTAACCTTCCCAAGGACTGGGCGTAGCCACACTCGGTTCAACTAAAGTTGGAGAAACTGACACCCACCAGTGACCTGTGTGCAAAGCACGTCGGTAGAACTAGTCTCGCGTAAGCGTACACGTAATGTCAGTCCGGGCCGCTTCATCCAACAATACCGCCGAACCAAAGTATGACATGCTGGTAAGCAGTATGACTTGTATCGCCCACAACTAACTTGTGTTCTACTCGTGCATATAACATCAACGCATAAAACCAGGCTCTGATACCACTATTGGGGAACGTAGTAATTTCAAAAAAAATTCCTACGTGCACACAGGATCATGGTGATGCATAGCAACGAGAGGGGAGTGTGTCCGCGTACCCTCGTAGACCGACTGCGGAAGCGTTAGCACAGCGCGGTTGATGTAGTCGTACGTCTTCACGATCCGACCGATCCAAGTACCGAACGCACGACACCTCCGAGTTCTGCACACGTTCAACTTGATGAAGTCCCGCGAGCTCCGATCCAGCAAAGCTTCACAGGAGAGTTTGTCAGCACGACGATGTGGTGACGGTGATGATGATGCTACCGACGCAGGGCTTCGCCTAAGCACCGCTACGATATGATCAAGATGGATTATGGTGGAGGGGTGCACCGCACACGGCTAAGAGATCAATGATCAATTGTTGTGTCTCCAAGGGGTGCCCCTCTCCCCGTATATAAAGGAGTGGAGGAGGAAGAGGGCCAGCCCTCTCTATGGCACGCCCTAGGGGAGTCCTACTCCCGGATTCCCCCTTTCCTAGTAGAACTAGGAGCCCTTCCAAGTAGTAGGAGTAGGAGAGATGGAAAGGGAAAAGAGAAGAGAAGGAAGGAGGGCGCGCCGCCCCTCCCCCTAGTCCAATTCGGACTAGGCCTTGGGGGGGCGCAGCCTCTCCTCTCTCTTTCCCCTAAAGCCCAATAAGGCCCATCTACTCCCCGACGAATTCCCGTAACTCTCCGATACTCCGAAAAATACCCGAATCACTCGGAACCTTTCCGATGTCCGAATATAGTCGTCCAATATATCGATCTTTACATCTCGACCATTTCGAGACTCCTTGTCATGTACCCAATCTCATCCGGGACTCCGAAGTACCTACGATACATCAAAACACATAAACTCGTAATATAACCGTCATCGAACTTTAAGCGTGCGGACCCAACGGGTTCGAGAACTATGTAGACATGACCGAGACACGTCTCCGGTCAATAACCAATAGCGGAACCTGGATGCTCATATTGGCTCCTACATATTCTACGAAGATCTTTATCGGTCAAACCGCATAACAACATACATTGTTCCCTTTGTCATCGGTATGTTACTTTCCCGAGATTCGATCGTCGGTATCTCAATACCTAGTTCAATCTCGTTACCGGCAAGTCTCTTTACTCATTCCGTAATACATCACCCTGCAACTAACTCATTAGTTGAAATGCTTGCAAGGCTTAAGTGATGTGTATTACGAAGTGGGCCCAGAGATACCTCTCTGACAATTGCAGTGACAAATCTTAATCTCGAAATACGCCAACCCAACAAGTACCTTCGGAGACACCTGTAGAGCACCTTTATAATCACCCAATTACGTTGTGATGTTTGGTAGCACACAAAGTGTTCCTCCGGTAAATGGGAGTTGCATAATCTCATAGTCATAGGAACATGTATAAGTCATGAAGAAAGCAATAGCAACAAACTGAACGATCAAGTGCTAAGCTAACAGAATGGGTCAAGTCAATCACATCATTCTCCTAATGATGTGATCCCGTTAATCAAATGACAACTCTTTGTCTATGGCTAGGAAACATAACCATCTTTGATCAACAAGCTAGTCAAGTAGAGGCATACTAGTGACACTCTGTTTGTCTATGTATTCACACATGTATCATGTTTCCAGTTAATACAATTCTAGCATGAATGATAAACATTTATCATGATACAAGGAAATAAATAATAACTTTATTATTGCCTCTAGGGCATATTTCCTTCACTAGTGTCATCTCTTTTGTACAATAGGGGCTCCCAGGTCGTGGCAAGTTCAAGAAGCATGGACTTCGTAATGGAGAAGGTTTGCACATATTGTTTGAGGATATCAACATTAATGGCGTGACCATTGGAACCCCGCATTTGGCCTGCCTCCCCCTCTAGTTTGGCATTGAAAACCGCCTTGAATGTTGGTGTAATTACTAATCTCGATTTGGAGTATGATACTGAAGAGGAACCATCTTCGACAATAACTAGTCCATCTAAAGGGATTCAGATTATGGTCCAACAATTCCGGGTAGATACAAAAAGTATGTTATTACTTTGAGTGCATTAGATGCTTCAACTTTGGAGGCAAGTGCTCCTGACATGGATATGTTTTGGAATGAACTAGTTACCTCCATTGCTCTTTGTTGGTTAAGTCATGGTCGTGGTGCAATTTGTCCCTCTTTTGATTCGCAAACATATGCAAATTTGATCAAGCTTTTGTTTTAGAACATATGTAAAACCTTGTTGTTCATCTAAACCTGGTGAAATTCGAAAAGTTACATGTTTTGTATACTTCTTGCACTTGTACTATCATAAAGTGCTCTCTGTACAGGTAAAAACTACTCTCTATATAGGATAAATCACAACAAACAAAGAAGAAGAACACTAGATTTTTTAAGGGAAAAAACTAGATGCTCTTGAAAAGTCTAGCCTCCACCATGTAGCAATCAAATTTCTAGCCCATCCCTTCTTCCCCCATCGAACTGGCCATAAAACCTGGCCCACTGCATGGCCGAACAGGCCTTAGCCTATTTTCCTAGGCTACCAGCCCATGCGTGCGAGAGGAGCCATATTAGCCAACCGAACGCTTCGCTGCTCGTTCTTGAAGATGGTTGGCTGGATGAGGAGCGGGAGCCAACGATTTTAGGAAGCCACAAAGCTGCCGAATGAGGCCTTAGCAAGCTATTCTACAAATTTCAATTCGAAGTGAATGTTGATTGAAGACAGCAAGATGAACCACATTTACATTGTTTTGTAACAAAAAAGTGCGCCTTCAGCTAAGACAATTTATGTGCGACATATATCAGGTGGTCTGTTGATACTATTTTTTTCTCCCATTGCAACACACATGCATATGTGCTAGTTTTTATTAAAACGAGGGAAAAAAAGATGTAACTGTTCACATCGCCCGGGCCTCACCAAAGTAGCTGAGCCAGAAGGAGAAATTAAAGCCCCAAAGCATTGCCACAATGGTTAGGGTAGTTCAACCAAATGCAAGCAGAAAGAAACAGTGCATAGAGCTAATTATTACAAGCACAAAGCTTCAACTAGATTGAGTTCTCAGGATGAAGCCCAACTACAAGTCCTTCTTGCTTGCATCCCTCATCTTCACGAGGAGATCCGCAGGAGCTCTCCTCTTTGATGATCCAGTCATTGCAAGCAACTTTGAAGTAGCATCGATTGATTTCTGAAGCATGAGATCTTCCACTGATGGATCATATCACTCACCTTTCCCAGAAGGGTTTGGGTACTGATCCAAACTACACCCTGAAAGCACAAAACATTATGCATCGTCCATAAGCTCCAGATCACAACAACACACACTATATTGATCACCTATTTCTTATTCTCCACACCCCACATGGCATGAAGTTCACACATGTTGCAAGGGAAACGAACTTCGAAGATTTCAACAATAATCGACTAAACTTGTTTCTCAACAAGACAATTAAACAAAAGGTAAAAAATAGACTCATTTTCTCTACAGAAAAGGCAGGTCACATTATCCTTGTCTTTTCCTTAGGTTGTCTCGAGTCAGAATTTTAATGTGAAAGGCCAACCAGACAAATACTAGGTACTTCTGAGGGAAAACAAATTTCCATAAGTTTTTCCATATGGGGGTACACACTCTGCCCTAGTTGATCATATTATAGAAGGATTTAACAGAGTATAAACCAGAAGGTTCTAATAGTTGATCATCATTGTCATTAGGAATATAGTTAAGTAGAACATATTGTAGTTCCTGCCATTTAACTAAAAAACCCAACTTCCACACACCTCCTAAAGGTTATTTAAGTGTTTGTCCATCCCAAACTTGGGCTACGCAACAGTCATGTTCCTGCCAAATAGCAAAAGCATCCTAAAATTGGGTTTTCAGTGTTATATCTCCAACCCACAAATCATGCCAAAAACTAATATGAGCTCCATTCCCTAAAATTCACTTATAAAAAGGCCTGGCCCTAGATAAGGCCCAAATGACCCCTTTTGAGAAAGGGGAGCCTATATTAGTTTTGGACAACAACAAGTTAGGCATGTTGGTCTTATATTTGTAACTCAGCAAAGTAACCCAACTTTTATCTCCACACATAAAAAAAACTTTTATAACAAGATGCAAGAAGGGCTAGATTAAAATCTCTGAGGTTAGGAACTCCCAAGCCATCAAAATCATTTGGGATAAAAATCCCCAATTTGCAAGGCGGTACTTGTGGGTATCTCCCAACCCCCCCCCCCCTCCAAATGCGTCATTTGAGAGGTGATGGCTTTAATAGCCAATTTAGGAAATTTAATGATGGAGATAATATACATTGGGATACTTGCAATATAAGTCTAAAATCAAATTAGCTTCATAGTTAAGGAATTTGCCTATCCACACACAGATCTACTTTATGATTTTATCAACAATGGGTTGGGTGTCTTCCCTCCTTAATTTCAAGTAGTGCAAAGGGACCCCTAAGTATTTTAGAGGGAAAGCCCCAATTTTAACACAGAAGATTTGGGACAACAACTTAGGAGAAGAATCATCAAGATTAATTGTTAAAATATCTCATTTTTCATAATTAATCTTCATCTTAGATAACTAGTCAAAGCATGAGAGCAACCACTTCAAATTTTTAGCATAGGTAGGGTTATGATCAAGGAAAAGGATTGTATCATCAGCATATTGTAGACTAACTAGACTACCATGTATTACATAGGGAATAATCCCACATATAATGTTGTCTCTGACAGCTTTACCTAGCATCCTCGAATAAACATCAACCACAAGGTTGAAAAGCATTGGGGGAGAGTGGATCACCATGTTTCAACCCCCCACCCCCCAACAAAATAAGGACCATTTGTGCCATTAATCCTAATACATAAAGAGCTCTATTGAAGTATGAAAAGTATCCAACTTATCCATTTGTTACCAAAACCTCTAGTTTGAGAATGACCCCAGGTTTACTAGAATTACAAACCTCATGGGTACCTTCATGAGTTGTAACTAGACTTTCTAGAATGAATATGTCTCTGACAAAAACAGTTTGGTAAGGGGATAATAATCTTTGTCCAGGTCATGGCCTTACTAAAGATCTTAATAGAGCAATTTCTAAGGCTAATTGGCCTAAATTTCTTCATGTCTTTGGCATCAGGCTCCTTGGGATTTAAAGTAATGATAGCATAATTAAGACTCTGGATATCCAGGGAGCCCTCTTCAAAGTCCCTTACCAAAGCCATACAATCCTTTAATCAAATCCAAAAATTGTGATAAAATAGAAAAGATAGGCCATCAGGACAAGGAGCCCCACTTGCATATGAACCCAACATGGTCTCCTTAATCTCTTCCTTAGAAAAGGGTTTTTTTCTAAGTTGATATTCTCCTCCTCGGTAACTAAGTCCTCCTTAGACCAAAAATGGTCACCCATGTGTATATTGGGTTTAGGTTCATATCCAAATAGGTTTTCATAAAATTGGTGGCAACATCCAACATATATTTGGTGGAATAAACAGGGCCATCTGGAGTATTTAAAACAGAAAGATAGGTTTTCCTCCTATGTTGGTTTTCCACTACACGAAAATATGTAGTATTCTTGTCACCTTCCAAAAAAAATTCTATCTCTAGATCTCTGCCACATGGCCATCTCTTCCTTCTTCCAAATGTCAATCATTTCTTCTTTAATTTCTTTCATTATGAGGATATGTTTAGAGAAATCATATTTTTCAGAAAAAAAACATCAATAATATCAAATTCCTGGAGTAGATCTTTGTTTCTTCTTCTTCATAGCAACCTATAAATTGATACTCCATCCTCACACCTTTTGTTTGAATAGTTTAAGTTTAAATTGACAGGTGTCAATAACAGAAGTGAAAGGAGAAGGGGTGGTCCAAATTGTGTGCACAAGAGGAGCAAATTCTGGATGCCCAAGCCACCATTTCTCAAACCTAAATGTTTTGGTAGTAGGAGAAGGGGTTTTAAAAATGTTCATTTATTTGTATTTTATGTATATATGCACATATCATGTTAAGGTAAGAAGGAGAAAAGGCAAACACCTATGACCGATATTACCAAATATTTGAAAATGCAAGTTGAGACACAAAAGCACTTGCCAAAATTTAATAACGTAAGTGGAATAACCATAAGATCCCTACAGACAAAACATAGCTACTGTCTGCCACATCACATCCCCAAATCTGCTCCACATTTGTCAAAAATCACACAGACCTAAATCTAAGAAGATTCCAGATCTTCATACAATCATACCTCTAGTTTTAGCTGAAATCAGTGCAAACAAAGTTGAAGCCTGCAAAGATAAGAAAAACAAGTAATCAATTTAGAGAGAACACCCCGCAGACAAATGGGACTTTTCAATGATTCGAAGTAATATCAAAATATGTAAATTTTCTTCTAATAAGAGCTTCACTTGTAACATACTACCTTTGTCCAAGTTTATTAGGACCCCTTGTATTTTGGGTCAAAGTTTGACAATCTATAGGTATGACTTATATGCTACAAAAAGTATAACATTGGATTTGTATTCCAAAGAGGATTCCCACTACCATATAAATTTTATTATACTTTATATTTTATTAGTTAATTCTATGGTCATACTTTGACATTAAATACGAGGGGCTCAAATAAACCTGAACAGAAGGAGTACCCATTTATATCCAAATATGTAAAGTTTTTTGGTTATTTGCCATGTAAGGGCATGTTTAGAAGATCCCCTGAAAGCAATATTGTGGGAGGGGGCTTGTTTAGGGGATTAAACCCCATCTAGCAGATCCCCTAAAAAAATTAGTGCCTTAAAAATAGCTTTTGATCCTCCAAACATTGCCTCTCTAGCCCATTTTTGCTCTTGAAGTGAGCATTCTCAATAAAAATAGGGAGATTGCTCCCTTCCCGCATTCATGGCGTGGGGACTAGGACACCGGCCGATTGGCCTGCATTCGCTATTAAACCCAATGCCGCTACCCCCAAACACTAGCCCACCCTGCTGCACATCCATTTACGCCGCCACAACCCTCGATTCAGGCTGCTGCCACCTTCCTCGAACCTGAGGTCGCGGCCACCAATCGAGTCTCACCGCCTCCAACAGATCCCTTGTCGCCTCCCGCCGTCGTCACCACCACTCTGTGCATGGACCGCGCTTTCTTCCTCGACTCTGAAACCGTCACCTCCCTCTCTGTTGTGTGTCGTCTTCTCTGTCACTGCCACCTCCCCAACGCAACTCCAAGCCCCCGCGTTGTCTCCTCGAGCTCTGCCGCCGCTACCGCCGCTGAAGTACCACAACATTCGGCACCGACTGTGGGACAAGTTTGCGGTAGAGATCCGCAACGCCGACGCGGTGCGCCCGTGGCAACATCGGGGGACAATGATTCCCATCTCCTCCTCCGACTCGGACTTCTTCGACTACTGCAAGGACGGCGGCGAGTAGAGCTATCAGGTAGCTATTTCTATATGTTTTATCTCGATGCTTAACCTTGTTTGATGTCAATGTAGTGTTATGTAGCTAAAATGCCAAATGGAGACTGAGCTCCATGGAGGCCTTTATTTGAAAACTTTAAAATTCAAACTTTTCAGTTTCAAAAAATTCTGAAAATAAATACACATATACCAAGATACATAATGTATATGTGTGCAAATTTTCAGGTCTAAATACATTAAAATGTGATCCACACAAAAAATATAAATCTGGGGCTTTTTAGCATATGTACTGTTCAACTTTAAAGTCCATGATTTTGTTTTTTTGTGTGCAGCTCACAGTTCAAGGTATTTCATCCTGAATTTTTTCGCACATACACTTTACATCATTGCATACATGTGTATTTTTTCAAAAAAAAAATTGAAACTCAAATTTATGACTTTTGAATTGTTTTAAATAAAGGGCTCCATGGAGCTCGGTCTCCAAAATGCCCTACTCGTTATGTAGTAGGTAATTGACTATTTAATTTTGCTATGTATGATGTTAATGTGGTACCATTGTCTAACTATGCAATGAAATACTTTAAAATTGTGTTTGAAATGAGTTTGTGTGCAAACGATTTTTTTTGGGGGTGGGGGGGGGGGGGGGTCTGCTAGATGAAGAAAAGTATAATCCCCTAAAATAGCTTTTTCTAGGGTAGGGATAGGATAGGGGATTAAAGTTTAGGGGATCTGCTAGAGATGGCCTAACATAGCACATAACAAGATTCACAAACAAGTACAGAGGGCAATAGTATGGAGTGAAAACTTGACATAATCACTGATTTATTATTTGTCATGAGATGTCAGCTAAAAAGAAGGGGCAAAAGAATAAGCAACATCCACAAGGGGAATCATAGCTTATAAGAGCAATATAGTCACATGCAAGTTTGTACAGGGTCAAGATGAAAACAAAGCTCAATCGAAATGGCTTGATAGAGGATAACATTCGCCTGTATGGATGATATATACCGAGGGTACTGGGGACCATACATAATAGATTTGGAACAGTTTGATGTGTAACTATTACTTACAAATGTGTGCATACAACATAGTTGAATCCAAAATCCAAATTGATAGCCTAAGTTTTTGGATAATAAAGCCAGTTAGACACATGAAGCACACTGTTGTCTCTCACTTTCTCTTCATCAGATATGGGGAGTCTGAATGTTTCTCCACATACATCCAAATTTGTAAAAAAAAAATCTTGTAATTAGCTTAAGCTTTTTTCAGTGCCTAGTTAATAATGCATTAACACATTAACAAATGGAAGAAATGTAAGTTGCATGAAGAGTGGCAACAATCTAACTCACATTCAGATCCAGAAATTCTGCTAGTATGTTGGACCCTAATTTGCTCAAGGCGTATGCCATAGGTAGTCAATATCTTCAAAAGTCTGTGAACCTTACTATCAACATTTGCACATTTGATTTCAACTATCTTAAGACAGTTGGATGCAACTGACTGTCCCAATGGTTTGTATATTCCTTGTGTTTCACTTACATATGAACGTCCCTAACACCAAAAAAAAGAGAAGATCAATCAGGTAATCATGGATGGTCACTTTAATAGCTACTGACCTAAAAAATCTATACCTTAGAAAGTTGAAGTGTAAGCTTCTCTAAAATTGGTGAGTGCTGGAGAAAACAGATTAATGCATTGTGGCCAGCAGCCAAGCACCAGTCATTGAGTAACAAAGTCTTTAACTTGGTAAATGTAGGGCACCACTTCAAATCCCTGTCAAAAAGAATCTAGGCAAAGTGCAAAAGAGACGGATCAAATTAAGAACCTTTTGGCCTTTGAAATACAAAAGTCTGTGTCTGGATGTAATTTCTATTATTTCTGATATTCGTTGTACTGCCATGATTGAAGATGAATAGATCAGAAATTTTCTCACAAAAAAAGTACTCCATCCGTTTCACAACAAGAATTATGGAACAGAGCGAGTATGTCAGATGTAACCTAATTGTGATTTGCTATGACGGATGTGTTGCTGCATGAGAAATAATAAATTAAAAAAGTATAATTTGAGGGATTAAGAGAGGTGCAGTTGCAAACATACCACATCAGAATCAGCTGACAGCTCCAAGTCCGTAGCCTCGGACAAACCTTTGAGAAATATGCTGTCGTTGCGGTCATAAGTAGGTCCAAACTCAGGATCTCCATAATAATAACGACAACCATAACATGTATCACCACAATCATTAAATCGACCCTTAAAGCACCGATCAGCACAATCATTCTTAAGTACAACAACAGCTCTTGCTAACAGCGGCATGCTTCCGAGCGATGGGCTCCTTCCTTGGCGGCATACAATCAACTCGAGCGAAACGAGACTTGGTAGAGAAATATGAATGCGACTATCCTCGGCAGTAAAGTAGCGGGCAATGCGCAGATGCTTCAAGGATGGAGACAAGAGCTGGTTGGCGAAAACATCGCAGACCTCCATACTCAGTTCCACCAATGCCGGACAGCGTGAAAAATCCATAACGCTGTCGTTGACAGCTACACCAACAAGATCTAATCTCGTGAGGTGCTGGGAAACGAGACGCAGATCAGATAGTGGTGAGGGTTCCTGGTCGAACTCGGTGACATGAAGCCGAAGCACCCGGACATGGGGCACGGCTTGCCAGATCCAGTGGCTCGCGTGCCGCTCGTTAGCCGGCAGTTGCATGAATCCGTCGGCGTCGAAGTCGAATTCGCAGGAATCCAGAGGCGCCCGTGCGCCCCCGTCGCCCCCGAATCTGAGGTGGAGCAGGTGGTCGACGAACTGGGCGAATCTGTCGGCACTGCCCCACCCCTCGGCGCCGTTGAAGCGGAGGGAGGGCACGGATCTCCAGACGCCGCGCCAGCGCCGGGCGAGCACGCACGTCCGCACCACCTCTTCGGCCGGAAGTAAACGGAGCACGCTGTGGAGGACGTCGTCCGGGAGGGCGCTGATGCTATCCACCCCGCTCGCCATGGACGAAGCCTCCCGCTCTTGAGTGGTATTCGGTAGAACAGGCGGCGTGCGCCGTCGCTCGGGGAGCGCGGAACGGCGGAAGAGAGGATTTCAGACAAAACGGAAAGGGAGGGGGTCCCCCCTGGGGCTTGAGCTCCTCCTATACAGCACGTGACGCACCGGCGCACAAGCCAGCGCGCACCCGCTCCCGTCCCGCACGCCTATTAGGCCGGCCCATGAGGGGGCTGGACGCCCACTTTTTTTTTCTTTTTCCTCCTTTTGTTTTTTTTTTCTGTTTCAGTTTCTTCTACTACTTTAAAATAAAATTCGAGATTTTAAAAAATCCAAATATATCAGTAAATTCTGAAAAACATTTAATGAAATCACAAAATGCTTACTGGATTAAAAAATGTTCTTGATTTTGAAAAAATGTTCGCATATTCAGAAAAACTATTCATGATTTTGGAAAAAAAATCTGAAAATCAAAATATGTGCATGATTTTTTTTATGTGTTCGTGTATCCAATTTTTTTCATGAATTCAAAAAATGTTAATAAATTTATAATAATTGTTCAAAGAATCAAATAAATGTTCCTTAAATAAAAAAGTCATTTATTCAAAAAAATGGTCATGAATACTACAAATGTTCGTGAATTAAAAAAATCTCAATTTTCAAAAATTATTCGCTCATTCAGAAAATGTTCCCGAGTTTAAAAGTGTTTAAAATTTTCTAAAAAATATTCACGAATTTAGAAAAAGAATGTTCATGAATTCAGAAAATGTTCACAATTTAGAAAAATATTTGCAAAAATGTAAAAATGGTCAGTAATATATAAAATGTTTGCAAAAATGTAAAAATGGTCAATAATATATAAAATGTTCGCAAATTTGAAAAAATGTTAAAAATTTTGAAAAATATCATGATTTTGATAAATGTTCATGAAATTCAAAAAATATCACAAACTTGAAAGATGTTTGCAAAGCAAAAAAAGAAAAGGAAAAAAGAAAATAAAATAAAATAAAAACAAAACAAGAAAACAAAACAAAAAACAGGTTCAGGGAAGGTTCTAGAATCTTGCCAAAACTGGTGGGAATAAAACACTATATTGGGGCCGGCCCAAACACTCGATCTGGCGGCCACAGAGGGTATGCACGGTGTAGCTAGCGGGCGACCTATGCACCAAATAGGGATCGCGGGAAAAGCAAAGTTCGGTTCATTCAGTCCATGCCTTGACCTTACAGAACTGGGGCACGACCCACCGATAAAAAGGCTGCCATGGAACGGCCAATTTATAAAAGGGTTGCTCGGTACTAGCTCAAATACTTCGCCTCGCGGATTGCCCTACCATGCGAGCTAGGGAGGCTTCCCTAAAAAAGCGAGCTAGAGAGGTATCTTCTGCACAAAGAAAGGGGGAGCAACTAGTTGAGGAGTGCTTGTTCGCAGCCTTCCCAAGATTCACTTGGGGGTGGGCTGAGAGCGTTTCACTTGGCGCGTTCTTAGCCACCGTCACGTGTCGCGCTCTCGGCGCTTTCTCCGCATTTTATTTTCAGCACGCGTGTCCTGTTTTTTTTTTTTTTTTGCTTTTCGGTTTTTCATCAGTCTTTCTTCGATTTCGGAAAAAAAAATATTTGTACGAAAAAATGCGTTTCCTTTTTTTTCTTCCGTGAGAAACATGGTTTTGCTTCCGCAAGAGGCACAAATTTGTTTCCGCGAGAGTCACAAGAGACGGAAAAAAATTGTGTTACGTTTTTTTCTTTCATGAGAGGTACTATTATCCCTCTCAAAAAAGAAAAAAAAATCGTGTTTTTTCACTTTCACGAGAGATACAATTTTGCTTCCACAAGAGGCACAAATTTGCTTCTCCAAGAGGCACGGTTGTGCACCTCAAAAACGAAAAAGAAACGCATTTTTTTCCTTCCGCGAGAGGCACGGCCGTGCCTCTCGAAAACGAGAAAAAACGTGTTTTCATTTTACTTTTCTTTTATGAGAGGCATGGTTTTGCTTGTGCAAGAGGCGTAGATTTGCTTCCACGAGAGACACGAGGCACGGTCGTGCCTCTGAAAAAGGAGAAAAACGCGTTTTTGCACGGTTTTTTGGCCCCTTTTTTTAAGAAACGGTTAGTCAAAACCTATCAACATAGAATTTATTTTTGAATATCTCAACGCGAGGAATCTAATGGTGAAAATGGTTCGAAATTTGAACGCAATGTTTAAGAGATAAACGGATCTACTAAAAAATGAAAAACTCCCATATTGTCACAAGTGACGCACATATAGTGCGCCACTTGTCGCAACCTAGGAAGGGCAAAGTGACCTTTGAAATAGGTACTTCTCAATTAGTGATTTTAGAAGAAAGGCGATTTTCTATTTGACGCTCTTTGCGTCTAACTGTCAAACGCACAGATCACCAAACACTAAGCGAAAACGATGGGGCCAGCCCATCTAATAAGATAGCTAACGAGTAGATCACATCTAGTTTTGGAAACCTTCTAGAAGTTTCCAACCCTGGCTTCTACTGTTTTCTGGAACCTTCTAGAACGTTCCTGAACTGAGTGGACAAGTTCTTTGGTTTCCTTTTGTTTTTTATTTCTTGTTTACCTTTTTTTCCGTTTCTCCTTCCTATTTTTCATTTTTGTTTCTTTTCTTTATGTGTTTTTTCAAAATTTCTAAACTTTTCAAATTTTATTCAGGATTTTTAAAATTTGTTCTAGAATTTTAGATAAAAGTTTGTGTTTTCAATTTTTTTCTGTGATTTTCAAAAACTGTTCCAATTCAAAAAAAATCCAATCAAAAAAAGGCTCGTGATTTCAATTTTCGTTTGGGAGTTTCGAAAAATATCCAATTTCAAAAAATATTCGCAAATTTCAAATAATGTTTGTATTTCAAATTTTATTCGAGAGTTCAAAAATGTTCACATTTTTTTTAAAACAAATATCATGTTTTCTAAATTTTATACAGGGGATATAAATGTTCCTATTTTTTTAAACCGTTGATGTATCCAAAAGTTATTTTGGAATATAAAAAATGTTCCAGTTTTGTAAAAATGTTTGTGTTTTCAATATTGTTTTAGGAGTTTAATAAATGTTCCGTTTCCAAATATTATTTGCTTTTTAAAAATGTTTGAGTTTTTTCAAATTTTATTTGATTTTTTTATTGTGTTTGCGGTTTCATAAAATATTCACATTTTTTTCACCATAATGTTTCGCGTTAATTTTTTTTAAAATGTTTGGATCTACATTCGGTTTGGTTCTTAAGTTTTTGCATTGTTTTCAACACAAGATAGCTTGCTAGGTTGACTGGCTAACAGCACTTTGTCGATCCCTGTGGAGTGCAAGATTTTTTTCGAGCAAACTACAGTTTTCGTTCTGTACTGGTCGTTAGCCACATAGGCCGGCCCAGTCGGGAGACCTGCCTATGCGCGCGGTCGACATTCTGCCGCAGAGAGCGGCAGATAGGAGCTCTCCCAAGGAAGTGTCTTGGCGCTAATCCTGGACGTACGTCGGGCGGGCCATGTTTTGGGCCGGGCTTATAAAAGCCCGACCATCAACAACCCAACCGTAGCCCAGCCATAAGCCGAAGTTGGCACACACTGCCGAGGCCCAATACTGTTCCTTCCGCTCGTTCGCCGTACCATTGCTTTATCGTTCTTTTGTTCGATTTTTCGGCTCCCTGCACTCTTATAGTACGTCAAAAAAATTAAAAACAAAAAGGCTTACAAATGAAAAAATGAAAATATTTCATGAATTTTAAAAAACCACAAAATTCACGAATTTGACAAAAGTTCATGATTTAATTAAAAAAAGTTCACGTCTTGGAAAATTTCTTAATTTGAAAAAGTTCACAAAAAAATCATTAAATATTTAAAAAGTTCACAAAAGAAATTGAAAAAGTTCACAATTTGAAAAATGTCACGAATTTCAATAAAGTTTGGGGATTTGAAAAAAATCGCAGAAACAGAGAGAAAAATTCAAATTTTTAAAAAGTTCATGAATTTGATAAAAACAAAAAATGGACAAAGAAAGGAAATATAAACTAAAACCAAAAAGGGAAAATAAAAAGAAAAAGAAAAATAAAATAAAATAAATAACAAAAACGCATGATGGTGAAAGCATAGGAAAATTGAAAGAAAAAAAAGCCTAGAAAAACCCTGCAGAATGTGAATTGATGGGAGAAAAACTAATTGGGCCGGTCCACATAGTAGTAGGGGGTGCGCCTGTTGCCGCTCCCCATCCTCACCTTTCGAGCGGGATATTCTTCTTATTTCGATGTTGTTGGTCGGTGGGGGCACCATGAAATTTGGCAACATGACTACCCTGTGCTTGTTGAATCCATGATGTCGTCACTCTAGGTTAAGCATGTCATCAAATTGTTGATGGGCGCACTAATGTGATCCTCGAAATCGATGTTTCAACGATGGGAAGGGAAGATAAAGTCAACCCAATGTGCTCAAAGGCTCTCATCTTGTTGCATTGCTTTGGTGACTACTCCTTGGCCATGGTCGTTCTTCGCCCTCCATGTCTCATGTTGCTTTTGGCGGAGCCGCATACTTCTTTGGAAGCCAACGAGTTTGACAGGTCTGGCGCTCTGGTTGGGTTCCAAGCTCATGTAAGGTGTGTTTATGCTAGTGTGGCACGTGTCGAGGCACCACTAATCTCGGTGGATGAGTTTCTCACCAAGGTTAGGGAATTGTCATGTCCTATACTTGGGACCCCGGCACCGTCGCAGGTGATGGCTGATGATACCTATCACATTGAGCAGGGAAGCGAAGTTTTGAGAAGAAGAACAATTTGTGCAACATCCCGACGACCAAGCGAGTAGGTTCATGGAGGATTTTGAAGGGTTGGTAAGGATGAAAAAAGACGAGGTCATAGACAACAATATGAAATCTCACCACATATTAATCCTATAAAGAATGTTGGAGATATCCACCTCTGTGGACTCCTCGAGGGTGAAGCACGCCTCCTGGCCATCCATTGCTAGGTGGCTTGCGGTGGGAGCCTCTCGAGGCGGCTCCGCGCCGTCTGATCTACTCGGACGGCAGGCGCCCAAGCGACCCAGCTGGAGGGTCCATGACAGATGGACCACATGTCACATGTGGAACCCATCATTGGGCGGCAACCGCCACAGACCCGTCCACTCGGGAGAGCCCGACCGGACCCACCCGTGGGCATCCTCGCTCACCATGCGACCTAAATATGCCCAAACGACGCAAACCCAAGCGACCCGCTGGGAGGTCCATGACGGGTGGACCACATGCACTCTTGGGCGAGTGACTTTATTTGTTGGGAGAACTCCTTTTGATTCGATAAACCCTGGTTCTCCAATCGAGAGAAATACATATTGCTAGATTACATCACTCTTACATTTGGGGGATATCCAACACTCTTACGAGAGAGCAAGCAACTATTGCCCATGATGTTAGGATATGATGGAGGTGGAGGTGATGTGGTGATTAGCCATGGGGGAGAAGGCAAGACTCACTCGTGATGAGGCAGCATGGCGGCTCCGCATTCATAGACATAACATCTTCGTCCACACCCATGATGTGAAGACTAGCTCTATCCTCTACTTGTATGTTTCTCTCTTATCTTCATTGCGCAAATTTTCGCCCTGCCTCAAATTTCAGCATTCCCCGTCTTCATTTTCAGCCTCCCCTAACGATTGATGATTCAATAGACAAATTCACCAGTAATTTTGCTAACTTCTCGACTAGATGAATATACTAAAGAATTAAAGCTACAAATGAGTTAGCTCTCCTAGCATGCGTCTGAAGTACTTTGAGTGAGTCCTCTCCCAACTGACATGTGCCTGCTTTTTTATTTGGTTCATTACTGTTTTTTCTATGTGTTTTGCTACTGATTTTCTAATGCAGTACAAAAAAGATGTCCACATACACGCACATACGCTCACACATACGAACGCACGCACACATACCCTATCAGTATGAGCATAGTCGGCGCTTGAGATTGACGAAGTCACTGCAGGTGTATCCATAGTCAACATCGATGCCCACTGAGCCGGCACAACATCTTGAGATTAACAAAGTCGATGTAGGCGTCTTCGTAGTCAACGTTCATGCCCACATACACACACATACACTCACCCACATGAACACATACGCACGCACATCGTACTTCTGTGAGCACCTTCGAGATATTGAGCCGACACAACATCTTGATATTGATGAAGTTACTGCAGACATCTTCATAGTTGATGTTGCTGCCCACATACACGCACCCATATAAACGCATACGCACGCACATCATACCTCTATGAGCACCTCCGAGATACTAAGTCATCACAACATATTGATATTGACGAAGTCACAGTAGGCGTCTTCGTAGTCGATGTTGATGCCCACATACACCACCCATATGAACGCACATGCACGCACATCTTACCTCTATGAACACCTCTGAAATACTGAGCCGGCACAATATCTTGATATTGACAAAGTCACTGCAGCCGTCTTCGTAGTCAACACTGATGCACACATATATGCACATACACTCACCCCTATGAACGCAAACACAACATATCTCTATGAGCGCTTCTGAGATATTGATCCGAGACAACATCTTGAGATTGAAAAAGTCAACACAGGTGTGTTGGAAGTCGACGTTGATGCCCACATACACGCATATACTCGCTAATTTTTTTAAAATAATACAATTTTTATATTAAATTTCAGAAATATTACGCCGTAATTATATTTTTTAAAAATATTATCCAGTTGGCCTACTGCTGGCCGATTGGATCCAGTCGGCCTACTGCTGGCCGATAGGCCCCCAGTCAGCCCACTGCTGGCCGATTGGCCTCAGTCAGCCCACTGCTGGCCGATTGGCACCCAGTCTGCTTCCTCTAGGCCGACAGGTGCATGCATCCATCTATCTGTTGAATAGGTATTTGAAAAATGTTGAAGAAGTATTTGAAAAAATGTTGATCATGCATATAAAAATGTTAATCAAGCATTTAAAAAAATGTTGCACAAGTATTTGAAAATGTTGAACAAATATTTGAAAACTGTTGAATAGGTATTTGAATAATGTTGAAGAAGTATTTTTAAAAATGTTGATCATGTATATAAAAAAATGTTAATCAAGCATTTGCAACAAATGTTGAAGAAGTATTTGAAGAAAATGTTGAACAAGTATTTGAAAAAAAATTGAACAAGTATTTTAAAAAATATTGATCACGTAAATAAAAATGTTGAACAATTATTTGTAAAAATGTTGATCATGTATATAAAAATGTTGAACAAGTATTTGAAATAAATTAAACAAGTATTTAATTTTTTTGAACAAGTATTTGAAAAAATAATATAGAAAGAAAAGAAAAAAAGAATGAAATAATGGAGAAGACCGGCTCAGTCACCTTTAGTTGGTCGTGATCCCTTTTCGAACCAGCAGTTGGAAACTAATGGGGTGGTTAGCTGCTCTGGTGATTGCCATGGACACCAGGCATCGATCCCCAACGCAGCTAATAACTATCCCACTAGCTTCTAGATGTTAAACTTTTTTTGAATACTTGTTCAATTTTAAAAAAATACTTGTTTAACATTTTTTAAATACTTGTTCAACATATTTTAAATACTTGTTCAACATTTTTATATACATGATCAACATTTTTACAAATACTTGTTCAACATTTTTATATACATGATTAATATTTTTTCAAATACTTGTTCAACATTTTTATATACATGATTAATATTTTTTCAAATACTTGTTCAACATTTTTATATACATGATTAACATTTTTTGCAAATGCTTGATTAACATTTTTATATACATGATCAACATCTTTTAAAATGCTTCTTTAATATTTTTCAAATACCTATTCAACATTTTTCAAATATTTGTTCAACATCTTTAAAATACTTGTTCAATATTTCTAAACTACTTGATTAACATTTTTATATGCATGAACAATATTTTTTTTCAAATACTTCTTCAACATTTTTCAAATACCTATTTAACAGATAAATGGGTGCATGCACCTGTCAGCCTAGAGGAAGCAGACTGGGTGTCAATCGGCCAGCAGTGGGCCGACTGAGGCCAATCGGCCAGCAGTGGGCCGACTGGATCTAATCAGGCGGCAGTGGGCCGACTGGGGGCCAATCGGCCAGCAGCAGGCCGACTGGATCCAATCGGTCAGCAGTAGGCCGATTGGATAATATTTTAAAAAAATATAATTACGGCATTATATTTCTGAAATTTAATATAAAATGTATTATTTAAAAAAAATTAGCCATATACTCTCACCTCTATGAACGCATGCACGCATACCTTATCTCTATAAGCACCTCCGAGATACTGAGCCGACACTACATCTTGAGATTGACAAAGTCACCGCAAATGACTTTACAGTCGACGTTGATGCACACGTACACACACATACACTCACTCATATGATCCACATTTCATCTTCAGCTACTCTCTCTCCCCTCAAAATTGATTTATAATTTCTCATTTGAAGTGTATCTACCCTTATATATTCCTTCACCGCTATTTTTGAATAAAATTAGGATTTGGGTACGTTAGTGGCTAAAGTTAGAGATGCATTGTCTGCCTGCTTGCTTGGCACACTTCTTCCAGATACACAATTCTTATTCGCAATGTGTTGTGTGCAGGTCTATGGCGAGGAGGATTAGTCGTCTAGGACACCTTTGCTGCTTCGCTGATCTATCTGTTTGTGGTGCCCTTTATGTGTCCATCTCCAAATCTCAATAGTCTTTTGCTGCACATTTTTTCGTTCAACCCCAGATCCTCATCTCTAAAGTCAAGGATTAACTGGAGATAATCATGTCGTACACTTTAGATAATTCATGCGGACAGGTCATGTAGCTGTGCTCTTGAGCTCTAGGTGATGTTTTGTAGTAGAAAGTACACTGATCTACTGTGGAGCTAATTAGCCAATAGCAAGTTAGTCTAAATTTAGATGGTTATTTAGTTTACCTTCTCTTACATTGCACACAGTTGCAAGTAGCCTAGTAGCAAAGCTGCTGGATTTTAGTTCACTTATTTTTTTCCACGTGGTTTACAACTACTTCCTTCTTAAGATAGTTATCTTTAGGTTAGCTTTACAATTTTTACAAATTATATTTGTTTATCTCGATCTAGATTATCCAATATTTTCTTAAACGTCAACTTCACTCTATATGAAGAACATCCCATTCTCTCTTTGGCAATAATTCCTTTTAGTTATCAATTTTCTAATTTTAATTCTTGATGCTTCTGCCATGCAAAAGAACTAGGTATGAAAAGTTGTATCTTATGTAATACTAGAAATAACACAATTTATTTTCTCATATTTCAAATGTATAGATGATTTTTTTTCAAGTGATCGGTTATCCATCATCTATACCAGCTACCACGCACGATACCAGAGGAATGATTTTATCGCCCTAAGAAGCAGAACGTGCCATCACCTACAGCCCTTTCCTCTCCCGGGACTTTCACAAAATGAAAAACGGGAGACATCATCGTGTGCTCGACATTAGTTGCCCTGGTGTATATCCCAGAGTACTCCTATGGCCGATCTGTCTCCCATACACAAAGGCTTTAATAATTCCATATCTTAAGGGTGTACCAACACATTGTTTTGATGCTCCCTATAAGTTTCTCCATCCCTCCTTCCACATGTTTTTAACAAGCATTTTCACTTCAAGGATGAATCTTCTTGGATTGATCAAGCAAACACATGCTTAAGTTCAGATGGTCTTTCTAGCATCGTCATGTAGTTAGCTAGGCATGCATGTTTGACACTTTCCAACTTTTTTTCATATGATGTCTTTGTCATTTGTATCCATTGGGAAGAATTAAGTATATTGATTATCATCTATTGTTAAAAGACAAATCTTGCCTGTTTGTCCATCTGAGCATTGTTGTGGCAATTTTTTTGTGTGCCCCGTTCTCTTACATGAAACAATAATATTCTAGTACTAGCCTTGATTCATTTGCTATTAAACACCATTTCTAGCAACTAAATCAGCAAGTTTGAGGGGGGAAATCTCTTATGTGGGTCAACGCAAAAATTGAATTAACATAAGGCTAGTTCTTTGGCAGCTACTTAATTTGGCGGTCAAGCAAATTTGATTTTTTTTACAGAAAGAACTCTTTTTGGTGTTAGATTGCCTTGGATAATGAGTTTTTTTAGGTTTGATGAGTTTAATTATAAGTCTCTCTTCTTTTATCTCCCACTGGTTAAGCAACCAGTAATATTTTAAGATGGCATAGGCCCGCTTTATCGTGGCACTATAATTGGACCTAACTCCCCTATTTATTTCAGACTTGTGGTTAAGATAAATTTGATGTTTTGGTTCAATAAGTCGTAAACAAAACCATGGCTTAACATCTTTTTGTTCAAATATTTAGGGCCATAGAGAACGTTTAAATGATAATTGGAGCACATTGCGTTTGTACGACATAAGATTGTATTAGATTATGTTGTAAGCCACTATTTGCTGATTATGGCATCATTTGTGTGGGAAAAAAAATCATGTTTACCAATTAGAGCTCTAGAAAATGCCACGAGAAGGCAACTAAAGCTGACTTTTTGATGTCATTGCATAGGGCACCTCCAACACTTATAAGCACGAGTGTAGCTTCTCCATGTTGGCTTTTAATACATCCATTTTGTATCATATTTTTATGTTGATATTTATTGCATTATGGATTTTTATTACACTTTATGATGTAATTATTATGCCTTTTCTCTTTTATTTTACAAGATTCACATGAAGAGGGAGAATGCCGGCAGCTGGAATTCTGTACAGAAAGGAGCAAATCTGAGATCCCTATTCTGCACAACTCCAAATGTCTTGAAACTTTACGAAGAATTATTATGGAATATATAAAAATTATTGGGTGAAGAAATACCAGGAGGGGACCCACCAGGTGGCCACAAGCCTAGGGGTGCGCCCTACCCCCCAGGGTGTGCCCCATGAGCTTGTGGGCCGCCTGGCCATCCTCCAGTGCCCATCTTCTGCTATATGAAGGGTTTTGACCTAGAAAAAAAATAGAGAGAAGACTTTCGGGATGAAGTGTCGCCGTCTCGAGGTGAAACTTGGGCAGAAGCAATCTAGGTCTTTGGCGGAGCGATTCCGCTGGGGAAACTTCCCTCCGGGAGGGAAAAAATCAAAGTCATCGTCATCACCAACGATCTTGTCATCGTGGGAGGACTAATATTCATCAACATCTTCACCAGCACCATCTCATCTCAAACCCTAGTTGATCTCTTGTATTCAATCTTTGTCTCAAAACCTCAGATTGGTATCTGTGGGTTGCTAGTAGTGTTGATTACTCCTTGTAGTTGATGCTAATTGGTTTATTTGGTGGAAGATCATATGTCTAGATCCTTAATGATATTCAATACCCCTCTGATCATGAACATGAACATGCTTTGTGAGTAGTTACTTTTGTTCCCGAGAACATGGGAGAAGTCTTGTTACAAAATAATCATGTGATTTTAGTATCCGATTGATATTTTGATGAGATGTATGTTGTCTTTTCTCTAGTGATGTTATGTGAATGTCAACTACATGCCACTTCACCATGGTTTGGGCCTAGGGGAAGGCATTGGGAAGTAGCAAGTAGATGATGGGTTGCTAGAGTGATATAAGCTTACACCCTAGTTTATGTGTTGCTTCATAAGGGGCTGATTTGGATCCACATGTTTGATGTTATGTTTAGATTTATCTTAATTCTTCTTTCGTAGTTGCGGATGCTTGCGAGAGGGGTTAATCATAAGTGGGAGGCTTGTTCAAGTAAGGACAACACCCAAGCACCGGTCGACCCACATATCAAATTATCAAAGTAACGAACGCGAATCATATGAGCATGATAAAAACTAACTTTATGATAATTCTCATGTGTCATCAGGAGCGTTTTTCTTTATATAAGAGTTCGTCCAGGCTTGTGCTTTGCTATAAAACGGATTGGGCCACTTTGCTTCACTTTTGTTACACTTGTTACTCGTTACCCGTTACGAATTACCTTACTACCAAACTATTTGTTACCAATAATTTCAGTGCTTGCAGAGAATACCTTGCTAAAAACTGCTTGTCATTTTCTTCTGCTCTTAGTTGGGTTCGACAGTCTTACCTATCGAAAGGACTATATTGATCCCCTATACTTGTGGGTCGTCAACTTCCTACTTGAGAGTAGTTATTTGAAGATTTTAGAGTAAATGAAAAAAAGAATGTACTATCACAATTGGAGAGTCAAACCACTTGTGTTGTTAAATGGTCTCACTATTTTAGCACGTCAATCTTTCATTTCACATTTGCATATGATAGCTTAGCCTGTAACAAAACTATTGGACTTCACTGGATCTTATTTTTTCATTAGCAAATTTGTATCATCTAGCCAATGCAATGTACCCCATAATGTTCAACCAAATATACTTATCCACTTATCCAACATGTGTACTCTGTTGTTGTTATAGTTTTTAAGCAGCAACAACAATTGTACAAATCAAGAGAAATTGCACGGGCGCGGCGTGTGGCCGTGCCTTCGCCCGCTAGTTAATGTTAAGTGAGCTCCGATTTGAGAATGGTTGCCTTGCCTATCCATTAAATATTCAGAGTTGCTTGGTGACCTTTTTGCTATGATGGGCAATTCATTTGATCGAACATAGTTCAACCACAAGTGACCGCCACTTCTAATAAATCCCTAACCATGTATTTTTTTAGAAAAGAAAAATTCCTAAAAAATTTCCATCTTTTTTCCAAGAACAAAATCCCTAACTTTTGCCATGTGCCCATTACAAATTCCTAAAAGTTGTCATGTTCTTTAGAGAACCAATTTTTAAAATCTATCATGTGCAATTTCATTATATGGTGCATGGCAGTTATATAATTTTTAGATCATGGCAATTTTACTATTTAGACCATGTTGTTTTATTGTATGTAGAATGTCACTTTCATTATGTAGACCATGGTAGCTTTATTGATTAGATCATGGCAATTATATTATTTATACCATGGTGTTTTTATTGTAGACATCATGGCACTTTTCATTAATTGGACCATGTTTAGACTATGGTTTTCTATTATAGGTAGCATGACAATTTTCTTTTTAAGATCATGGTAGTTTTATATAGATACCATGACATTTTAATGGGAAATTTACTATTAGACCATGGTAGTTTTATGATAGGTAGAATGAAACTTTTATTATTTAGATCATGACAATTTTTATTGTTGCTTCATGGCATTTCTATTAATTAGAATTTGGTAGTTTTATTGAAGGTAGTGTGACAATTTTTTATATCTTTTTCAAAGATTTTTTTCTCATGTTAATTTTGTTACATGTGACAATTCCGATTGAAACTCCGTCACATGAAAATTCTAGATGTGACAAATCACATGACAAATTCAAAACATAGAAATTTCAGATTTTTTTTCAAATTATATGGCAAATAGTGAACCATGGCAATATGAACACTGTTTTTTTGGAATTTCAAAATTGTCATGTGATCTTTACATACATTTTCAAAATTTGTCATGTTTATAGTGAACCATTTTTCTTTCAACTTTTCCATGTGAATCATTTTTTACTTTTTTTTTTGCAAAATCCATGCCTTTGATTTTAACAGGAATTTGATTGTTTTTCCTTCATGTTTGCCTATCATTAGTACAAAAAAAATTCTAAATTTTTGCCAAGCGGCATTTTTATTTTTTAATTGTTAGTGCTCAAAGAGAATGATGATTGGGTCTAGAGGCCTGGAAAAAGGCCTGTCCTGCAAAACGTTCGCTGGGGAGATGTTTTCTGCAGCGAACCAAAACGTTCGCTGAGGGTTTGCTACGTGTAGCAAACCAAAATGTTCGCTGAGGGTTTTGCTTTTGCCAGCGATCGAATTGGTTCACATTGTCCTTCCCTGTGGGGAGCAACAACCAGATATTCAAGTCCTTCAAAAAAGGATGAAACACTTCGGAATTAATGACTTGCCCAGTGGACAAAGCATAAGTGTTTTCCTGTTTGCCTATTAAGTTAAAATCACCGACAACTAACCACGGTCCCACGTGGAGATGACAACCATCTCTCATGGTCCCTCCGGTCATTTTTAGTCTGTATATAAGTTTTGTCCAAAATCAAGGCATTTCTACTTTGACCAAACTTATAGAAAACATTATTAGATTCATTACAAAATGTAGTTTCATAGTATATATATATATATTTAATGTCGTAGATGTTGATACTTTTTAATATATATTTGGTCAAATTTTACAAAATTTATCTTAACATAAATCTAATACGTGGAGTAAAAAGGACCGGAGGAAGTATCTTTTGCAGAAAAATGATCTTATCCTTATCAACTTGGGGCGGTGATCCGCGGTCAAGGCCCATCCTCTTGCACTCGCAGTTGCTCAAGTTGGTGCGTCGTGAGGCGGACCGGTTACACGCACGTAGTAGCCCCCATCTCTGAACCCCCCGACCCCCGCGTCGTCCCCAGGGCGGCTCGGGGAACCCTAGGAACGCCGCCGCCGCCCTCCCCTCTACATCACGCCCCCCTCCCGCCGCCGCCGGATGAGTCCGCCGGGAGAAGCCCGCGCCGGAGGACGATGGCGGCGGGGATCTCCGCGCGCTCGGCGGCCTAGGTCGACGGCGTGAGCCCGTGGTTGTGGAAGTCTCGTCCTCGGCGTCTCCGGCCGGCGTGGCGGCTGCTCGGTGCGGTGTCCTCGTCCTCTCGCGGGTGATGGGCTGCCGGCTGCTCGTGGCTGCCTCGATGCGACGGTGTCCCGAGGTTTCAGATCTGGCCATGGCGGGCTCGGCCGATCTGGCCCGTTGGCTTCGGCCGGCGGTGAGGTTGGTGGTCGTGCGTGGTGATGGCGCCGCCGCCGCGCAAGAAGTGATTGGACTGGTGGGTTCGCATGCTAGCGGCGCTTGGTTCCCCCATCCTCGTCCGGCAGCGTGAGGGTGCGGAGGTAGGGTTGCTCCGGGCGAAAGCCGACGGCGCGGTGTTTGCGGATGTCGCTCTCCTCCTAGGGGCCGTTGTGGAGTTCTCTGACCTCCTCCACTCTCGGGTCACTTTCTTCGGGTGAAAGCCCAGGACCTGCGGTGCAGGACTAGACGATGGCATGACATCGCTTCCCCTCCTGAGGGCGTCGTCTTGAAGATCGTGATTCCCTGCGTGCTTTCCCAGAGCTGGACTTGCACGACATCGCGGCAGGTGGTCGGCGATGCGCCCAGAGGTGGAGCGGTGTTTCCTCCTCCGCATCGAAGACGGCGGATCTCGGCGGCGTGGCGCAGCGGAGACTCGGCGCCCGATGCGTGTAAATGGACTCGCGCAGGAGGAGGTGGCTGTCTGGCGTCATGGTGGCGTCGATGGCAGAGTGGCCTAACAAGGTAGAAGCCTCAATATCTGCTCTGAAGACGGACCTGTGGAAGATGACGGCGACGACACATGTGAGTGCGTCAGACCGGTTTGTGCCGCGGACCCGGTATGTGGCTTGGCTGGGGCTTCCGGCTTTTGATGATAGGTTTAGGTGAGTGGTCTGAGTATTTGGCCCAGCTAGCTTCCCTTCATCATATGGATAGGAGTAGTGGCATATGTTGCTAAGATGACGGATTCAGGCATATTGTTGTAATACTTTATAAGGTCAACGAGAATAATCAATAAAATGGCCGCATGCATCTCCCAGATGCAGAGGCCGGGGGTCATCCTCCTTTTCTAAAAAAAAACGCACGCAGTAGCCCAAGTTGCTTGTTCTGGTGGTCCCTGCAAATCCCCAATGTCACAACGTATCAATCAAATTAGATAAGAGGGAAACATAGTCTTTAACCTGGTAAATGTAGGGCACCACTTCAAATCTCTCTCGAAAGTGCAAAAGAGCCAGATCATATTAGGAACCTGTTGACCGTGGAAGTACAAAGTGCAATGTGCCCTGTGTGTGAAGTATGTCACGAGTGACATAATCGTGACTTGTGATGACGGATGTGGTTGCTGCACCAGAAATGACGAAGCAAAAAACTACTGTATGATACATTAGCAGGTAAGAACAACATTCAAAAGAAAAATATGTTCGGAATTAAGAAAGAAGCACTTGCGAGCAAACCCGGTCCTAGTCAGCCAACAAACCCTTCGAGAAGTTCTCGTGCTGTTGCCGCGGTCATGCCCATGCTGAGGACCGGCGTCTGGACAACGGCTGCGATATTGCAAACACGCAAAGCCGCAGAAATCTTTATGGAAAGAGAGAGGAACCAAACCCGGCCTATGCTCCTTCTCCCTGTGACCTGTAGCCGCTTAATTTGAACTGTCCCTTGTCAACTAGCCGGGGTAGCTAGCTAGCTCGATGTTGACATCGCCAACGTACATCCTTGCCGTATTGTGATGGTCCACGGCACGTAGCGCAGACCGCGTCCATGTGAAGGTGGAACGGTAGCGAGGCCTGAAAAGGTCAGCCGGCCACCAACCAAGCCCGGGCCGCGCGCGTCTGACCACGTACTGGTCGCTGGTTCAAATGCACATGACAATTCACCAGCAAATCTCAATATCCAAATGCCATCCCACGAACCTACCGCGCGCCCCCCCAACCGGCCTCGCTAGGCGCTTGCTTCTATATAAAGGGCATGGCAGCAGACACAACAGCAACCCAAACCCCCGCTAAGCATCAGCAGCAGTGCAGCACCTCCCTTCTACCTCCTCTGCTCTGCATTCCTCCTTCCAGCTCCAGCCGCAATCAATGGCCGCCATGAAGATCACCCTCCTCGCCGTGGCCGCGATGGCCGTCTTACTAGGCAGCGCGTCAGCGGTAACCTACAACGTCGGCGATCAGGGCGGTTGGGCCCTCAGCACCGACTACAGCAACTGGGTGTCCGGCAAGAAGTTCAACGTGGGTGATGACATCGTCTTCAAGTACTCGACCCCGACGCACGACGTGGTCGAGGTCAGCAAGGCCGGCTACGACTCCTGCAGCACCGACGGCGCCATCAACACCTTAACCTCCGGCAACGACGTCATCTCCCTCAACGCCACCGGCACCCGCTACTTCATCTGTGGCGTCCCTAACCATTGCAGCCCCGCCGCCGCCGCCAGCATGAAGGTCGTGATCGACGTCGCCTCGGGCTCCTCCTCGCCGTCGTCACCCATGCCAGCTGCAGGTCCTGGCGCGAGCAACTCTCCCCCGGCGCCGCCCTCCAACGCCGCTACCTCCGTCGGTGCCACAGCAGGATTTGGCCTCGTCGCCCTCCTGGCGGCCGGTCTCATGGCTTGAACGCATATATTGATCAGCTGCCGCGCGCACATACGACTTTATCTTTTGTTATTAACTACTATACTGTAGTTATTATCACGGGTGAATACATGTATTCTTTTTTAGAGCGAGAATGTGATAGTTACTTGTATCTATCACGTCTATATGTAATCTGCAGGCCTTCATGTCTTTTTATATAATGATTCTAGACTATTATTTTATAAGGGTGCGTCAGTGCATGCGTAGCAGTACCAATAGTCTTCTAACTAAAAAGAAAGAATGAAGGGCCTTGCTTCGGTAGACCCCCCCAACAAAACGTAGAAGGGCAGATTGGTCATACGAAAGAAAGGTATGCCCAGCTCGTATTATACGGATGTAACTGACGTACGTAGACCGCGCACATGCAAAAAAAAAAAAAAACTGCCCGCACGATCTACCCGCCCACCCCATCTACTCGCCCGTCCACCCCGTCTACTCGGCCGCCCCATACGATCGCCGCCGCCGCGGATCGCCGCCCTCCGACCCCGTCCGACGCCGCCGTCCGAGCCCGTCCGACGCCGCCGTGGCCGTCCCAACGGCGTGCGTCCAAGCACCCCGTCTACTCGCCCACCCACCTCGTGTACTCACCCGCCACATCCGATCGCCGGCCCCGCGGATCGCCGCCCTCCCACCCCGTCCGACGCCGCCGTCCGACCCCGTCAGACACCGCCGTCGCCGTCCCAACGGCGTGCGTCGCCGCATCTCACTGTCATCATCCACCCCCCGGACGTGAAGGGCCCGACGTGCCACGCCGCCTCCGCACCACTCTCCCCACCCCCCGTCGCGGATCCTGCCAAACATCCGGCCGGTGGCTCGTCGTGCACGTCGCCAGCTGCTAGATTCAAGGCGGGGACAGCTGCCGTCGTCGAACGGCGGCGACGCCTACACCGCGGGGCAAGGTTTGTCATCTAAACCTAGCGGGCATGATGGATATAAGTTAGGGCTAGTTAAGTGATGAATCTAGAATGTAAATGGAGGCCAGACTTAATTTAAGGAACGCTTATTTATGTCATGACGACATCACACAATATGCACACACCGATGGGCAACCTCAACTATTTGTTTCACACAAGACAAAAAAGTGTTGTTTGAACCATTGCTTTAAGAAAAAATTCATGGTAGCTGCTGGGTTCATGGATTACACGTCTTTCTATTTTTTTGCAAACCAACATGAGTTTTTGTCCTTGTTGTAATCAACACTTCAAATGGTTTGCAGTTCTGTGAGTTTGGCGTGTTGACATGGACGAAGAATCCGCATTCGGGAGGGACGAGAATGGTACTGATAAGGTGACTAAGACCGATAACGATAATTTGAACGAAGATGATGACAGCAGCGACAACGATTCCGTCTCGTCATATGATATCTTACCTCCGGAGGATTTTGATAATAATGAACATGGCGCAAATAGCGAGAACGTAAGTGGCGTATATTTTGTTTTTATTTTTGAATTTGCAAAGTATGGCATGGCTAACTATATATCTTTGTGTACAAATTTACAGGAAGATGTGGATGTTAACAATGTGCAACATAATTGGCAGGAATCATTTGCAGATAACTGGAGCCAGGTTAGTTGTTAGATGTTGTACGTCGATCAATAGTATGATTTAAATGATAGTAATTGACATATATATTTTCAAATGAATGTTGTAGGAGGAGTCAGATGGTCTTGTACTTGATCACGATGAGGGAGAGATTGATATTGAGGAGGCTCAAAGGGAGCAGAAGATGCTTGAGACACATTGGAAGGCTATGGCTATGACCTTTCGGTCGCAAGGGGATGCATACATATTCTGCAACAATCACGCCAGAGAGCACGGGTTTAGTATCAGGAAACAGAAGGTGAAACGAGGTGCTTCGGGAATGATATGGTACCGGCGGTTTCTTTGCTCCAGGGCAGGGAGAAGGCAGAGCAAGTTCATAACCATGGAGGGCCGCAAGCGCAGGCTTAGACCGGAGACTCGTTGCGACTGCGGTGCACATATGGTGGTGAAGCTGGACAGAGAACGTGGCGTTTGGTTCGTCGCATCATTCGTGGATGATCACAACCACGCGATGGCTCGGCCCGACGAGGTTTGTTTTTTGTGGTCACACAGACGGATTGGAGATGGCCAGAGGGCGGAGATATTGGCGATGGAAGCGGCCGGGATAAGGAAGCATATTATAATGGACAACTTCATCAGCAGATACGGTTCGTACGATAAGTGCGGGCTTATCAGGAGGGACATTTACAATCTTTGTTGCAGAGAAAAAACGAAGCTCATTGCAAAGGGAGATGCAGAGACGGCAGTTGGCATTATGAGGAGCAGGAAGGAGAAGGACCCTGACTTTTTTTTTGAGTATGTGCGTGACAAGGAAGGGCGATTGAAGAGTATGTTCTGGTGCGATGCACAGTCGCGGAGGGACTATCAGGACTACGGAGATGTGGTCGTGTTTGATAGCACGTATAAGATGAACAGATACGGTATGCCGTTCGTCCCCTTTGTCGGAGTTAACAACCACCGTTGCACCACAGTGTTTGGTTGTGCCATCATTGCTGACGAGACGGAAGGGACATACGTGTGGCTGCTGCAGACATTTATGAAGGCAAACTGTCAGGTGAAGCCAAAGTCAATAATTACAGACGGTGACGCTGCAATGATCCGGGCTATTCGGACTGTCCTTTCAGATGTTTTCCATCGTCTTTGCTCCTGGCATATCGAGAAAAATATGCAAAGGCACCTGCATTACAAGTCACTGGATGAGTTCAGATCGCTCCTGTACTATGCCACCTCTCAAGCGAACTTTGAGCAGAGATGGAAAGCTTTCTATGATAAGTGGAAGACGGATAGAACCGAAGAGTGGCTTGACAGGATGTACAGGAAGAGGAGACTTTGGGCAGCTTCATATCTTTCCGATGGTTTTTTCCTTGGTATGCGAAGTAACCAAAGGAGTGAAAGCCTCAACTCCTGCCTTCACCTTCACCTGGACTACGGTATGACAATTGTTGATTTGGTGGTGCATTATGAGAATTGTATAGTTCGCCTGCGTGAGAACGAGGCGTACGATGACTGCGAGGCATTCCAGAAGGAACCACCGTCGGTTACTGAATATAAGGCCCTTGAGGAGCATGCCGCCAAAGTATTCACACCTGCTAATTTCTACATCCTGCAAGATGATTTGCATAAGATGGGTCAGCTGGAGATATTTGAGATGCTCGTGGGAATTGGGCGTCAAACATTCATGGTGACATGGAAGGATAACCACAAGTTCACGTACAATGTTGTTTATGAACCAGGTAACTCAGAACAAACTATTACATGCAGTTGTCTTAGGATGGTCCGGAAAGGGCTGCCATGCAAACACATTCTGTTTGTTCTCCATCATTTGAACTTAACTGAAATACCAAAGTGTTGTGTCATGCATCGGTTGTCCAAACATGCGAGAGATGGGTTGCCTGTGCAGCGGAAGAGTGATATGTTTGGATGGGGTTGGTCAGGGCCATTGGAGAGAGAACGGTATAGTGCAATAACCATTAAAACCGCAGAAGCTGCTCATGTTGCAGCAAATGATCCCTTCTTGTACGACGAGTTGATGAAATGTCTGGACAACATAATAGCGCAGAAAAAGATTTCAGAGGAGGAACTTGTAGGAAGTAGAAGGTATGCTATGCTGAAGAAGGAGGCAAGTCAGGCGCAACAAGTTGAGCCTGGTATTGGTGATCCTCAGAAAGTTTCGACGAAGGGTGCACCTAAGAAGGGGCGATCGAAGGGGGGCCCCGACGTTACAAAGAATGGTAGGCCAAAAGATTTTACAGAGAAGAAAAGTGGTCCTTTGTGCAGTCTGTGTGGTCTCCCAGGTCATAACAAGGCTACATGCAGTAAGAACGAGAAGTGAGTTGCAACCTTTTTATTTTTGTTATGTTGCTACTTTGATTTTACCAACTATATTTGCTCATTCATTTCTTTATGTTTTGTTCAGGAACTGGGCGTAGAGACGCAGCTTGGTTTGTACGAAGAATAAAAGTGGTCGCACGAACCTTTGTCGTTTTTTATTCGTACGTGTCTGCAAGAAAACTTGATAAGTTATTTGTTTGTGTTTTGATAAAAGATATATGTAATAAATTTGGAGATGACATTGCATATGTTATACTACCTGGGCATGATGATGATTTTGTTTGCTGTTTGCTACCTGGGCATATATGTTGTACTGATGATGATTTTGTTTGATGTTGTTTCTGGCCGCTACTTTCTGCCAAAATAATTGAAAAAGTGAAGTTTTTTAAAAAAAATGCCCGACCACCGCTGCTGGGCCCATAGTAGCTTACGGAAGCTACCCAAATCAAGCCCAAAGGCGACTCGGGCGGCCGATCGAGCCCACTAGCGGGCCCAGCAGCGGGGTCCAACGGGGCGCACGGGGATAATAAGAGAGGAGTTCGAAAGGGGGGGCGGAGGCAGCTATTTAAGCCGCTCCTGGCGCCCCCCCGCTTCCGAGGTGGGACTAAAACTTGGGCGCTGCCCCGCGCGGGCGAGGGGAGGGGGCGTGGGCCGGGGGAGGGGCGAGGGGAGGGGGGCTTGGGCCGGGGGAGGAGCCCCGCGCGGGCGAGGGGAGAGGCCGTGGGCCGGGGGAGGAGCCCCGCGCGGGCGAGGGAGGGCCAGCACGTTTTTTTATATATTTTTTCTTTTTCTTTTTCTTTACTTATTTCAATTTGCTGAACTTTTTATAAAATACGTGAACTATATTTGAAAAAACTATTTTTATTTTTCTTGAACTATTTTGTATTTCCTGAACTAGTTATAAAATTTCATTAACTTATTCAAATCCGTGAACTTTCAATGAAAGAAAAAGAAAAGAAAAAGAAAAAGAAAAAGAAAAAACGAACCAGAAAAAAAATTATAAAAACGTGCTGGCCCTCCCTCGCCCGCGCGGGGCTCCTCCCCCGGCCCACGGCCTCTCCCCGCGCCCCTCCCGCGGCCCACGCCCCCTCCCCCTCGCCCGCGCGGGGCAGCGCCCAAGTTTTAGTCCCACCTCGGAAGCGGGGGGGCGCCAGGAGCGGCTTAAATAGCTGCCTCCGCCCCCCCTTTCGAACTCCTCTCGTATTATCCCCGTGCGCCCCGTTGGACCCCGCTGCTGGGCCCGCTAGTGCGCTCGATCGGCCGCCCGAGTCGCCTCTGGGCTTGATTTGGGTAGCTTCCGTAAGCTACTATGGGCCCAGCAGCGGTGGTCGGGCATTTTTTTTTAAAAACTTCACTTTATTTTGGCAGAAAATAGCGGCTGCAAACAACAGCCCGCACTGACCACATCACATTTATTTAGTTGCGACAAATGGCAAACAGTACATAATACAAAGTGCGTACATAACATGTTCAAAAATCATCACCCACGATGCTGCAAGTAAGAGTGATATTGTAGCAGACCACATCACATTTATTTAGTTGCGAAACATGCTAAACCATGCCGCAGATAAGAGTAATATTGTAGCAAATACCAACCACTGCAAATATATAGATGTCTTAATATGTAAATTGTATCAAGATACTGACAACGGCACATTTATTTAGTGGAGATAATAGCCAACACCCCATCCTCCTACTCATTTGGTCTCCATGATCTTGAGGATCTTCTCTTTCACTACTTCCTTCGTGTTGCACTCTGAAAAAAGTATTTCAGCTAGAATGCGTCCCCTTGAAGCATTAACCTCATCTTGATCGAACTCAAATGCCCAACCATCTCCGTCCCAGTGTTGAACGCATTTCACCACGAAAAGACCACAAGAGACTCTGCAAGAAACCACAAGTCAGTTATTGATGGATCATACAAGTACATACTAATTCAACATTTGCAACATACCCGTCTTTTTGTGACGGCATATTGTACTCCCTTATTGGCCAGGAAGATACATCATGATGATCCGTTTCAATAAGAGCATTCACCTCCTTTGTATCAATAGCTATCTCTGCCCTCTGAAATAAAATTGACAAATCCATATAAAGTACTTTTCGAAGAAATATATATTGTTTTATGTAACGTTGTAAGCTTACCAGCTTAGCAATCTTTGCAAGAACTCTTTTGCTGCATTTACCAGTAGAGTTTAATACTTGAAACTCCTTTTTCTTGTTGTGCATAAGAACTGTTATCCAATGATTTTCTTCCACATGAAAAGGAAAGTATGCCTACAACAAAGTTTATTCATGTTGGTGTACACACAGATATACTACGAATGATCATACTAAACTGAAGTACCTTATCTTTGATGAAATACTCTTCAGTAACTCTAGACACCATTTTAGTTTGGTTTGTGAAATGATCCATAAAATGCCTCTTAGAGTTGACAACCTTTCCATCAGCACGAAGAATAAGCCAGTGGGACACCCAAGATGATAATATGTGACGGTCAGCACGAGGATTATGGGTCTGCATATGGTTGCAATAACAATTGATGACCTACAAAATAACATAACAGCAATACGCCTATTAGATAATTTATATGCAAATGACATGTCCAACTTAATAACTTATTGCTAATACTTACACCGCCATGCAACCATTTTTTCGAAATGATGGCTTCAAGCATATGAGGTGTACATGTTTCCCCACCAATTCCCGTCATGTGCACGACAGTTTTCCTGCGAAGCTTCTCCGAGTCTACCAGTGTCCGGATATAAATCTTTGCGGCCTCTATGTGATCCTCATTAATGTAATCAGTATTAATCATAGCAGCTCTTATACCAAACAGACCTAAAATAGTAAGAAACAATGAGTTAATAAAGTGTGCATGCAAGGACAGAAGTATGTTGCTACAATAATCTACTTAGCACTTACTTTTCTTTGCACGTTTACGTCCACCGTTCTGCTGGTAAGGTGAAAGGCAATATTTTGACTGTTTCCTCTTGCGTTTCCCATCATTCTCCTTTCCATCATTCTCCTTCCCATCATTCTCCTTCCCATCAGTCTCCTTCCCATCACTCTTCTGAGTGCCACTTTCTATCGCATTTTTAATACGGGTGTTCAGACTATCCATACTAAACTCCTCAGATTTATCGGCGCTAGACCCGTCTGACACTTCATTCATATTCTTGGGGGTTGAAGTAAAAGGTGGAAATTCATTCGTGGCTACCGTCTCAAGAGATGGGTCGGGTGAATTACCGTTGTCATAAATAACGAAGGGGTCGCCTTCATCTCCTGTACCAGGTGTGTTGTGATGCACACCTTTATCACGCGCCAATTTCTTCCCGTTCCCGGTGGTGAAGGATGCATCCACCCTGTTGTCCATGTCTTCTTTTGCGGGAGTTGATTTTACATCTGTCCAATATTTTGATTTATATTTTGATGGACCATACTTCCCCATCCACGCTTCACTATGCTCCACAAACTCAATGTCATCACGAAACCCCCTGAAGGCAAGACCTTCCTTCTCTAGCTTCTGCACTACAATCTGCAATGACACATCGAAATTATTTATTACATGCATAAATTATCAATAATCCCATGCAAACTGAAATACACATCAGTATTTACCTCAGCACATTTTTCAGGGAGCAGTCTAATTTCTTTTTGCATATCTTTGATGCATTTCATCACTTGATCTAATGTAGTATCCCTGCTGGAAGAAGCCTCGTCTCTATTATCTTTCATTCTTTGGGCACGATCTGTTCCATCTTCTTGCTCTAATTCTTCCTCTACCTTTCTTCCTTGCTGAGCAATTAATGTCTGTCTGTACTTCTCACTTATCACGTCATCAATCTGTTACATATTAAATCAATATAAATTTCTCAACACATAAATAGCAACATAATTGCATGCAGTTGGAACCATTAAAACTTACCGTCCCATTACCACGGCCGTATGCCGTGTCATACGCGTCACGCTTCATAGCCTCATCTTCTGACCAATTGACCATCAACGGATACTCATGAGCTAGTGGATCAAATGCCTCTTCATCCAGTGGCTGCACTTTCTCCCAAAACATGTACTGCACAAACATGAAGTATATCAGCAAATTCTTTTCACAAACTTTAGTTTCAAATAAACAAATATAACATAAGGTTTACCTGTATGAGGGCAAGGTTTCCGATCGGCCAAGTAAATTTTGCAAGATCTGACAAGGTCTTTGTGATGCCTTCCACGCAAACGCGTAAAGTAAATGCGTTCCAATTATATGATTTGATGGCCTCCACATCGTGCACTAACTTGTAGTAAGCATTAGGAACTTCTCTGGTGGACTGCGGTGCAAGAACCGTGCCCAGAAGAACCAGAACAATTCTACGGAGGAAATCATCATCGTACGTGCCACTGGCAACGATGTTGTCAATCAGATCGTCTATCATCATTTGCCCCATTTTCGAATCTACAAAATGACTAGGCACCTTCACCTTCGCCTTTAACCCCCCTTTACCTAGGGCTTTAATGGCATCTTTGCCCTTGTTCTGTAGCCCAAAAATGTCATACACATCTTCGGTGCGCAATGAAATCGCACCGTTTTTTGATGGCATGATGAACCTTTTTCTGTCCATTGCATACGATTTAATAATAAACTTGAGCAAACATTTTCGCATCAGCACACTAGGAATCATCAACATTTTTTCAAGACTAGTGCTCGCAAACCGCGTTTTCTGCCTAGAGTTTAGTTTGCTGACCAAGAGACACCACTTCTCAACCGAACAAAAAATCTCTCCGTACTCCTCCATCGCTAGGAATAGGAGCAAAAATAATGTTAGCTACTATGTATGCGTACATGATAAACATGATGAATGGATAGTACCTCGTGCCATGAGATCGGTGCCGGCCCTTGGGGACGATGGCGCGCTGGCGTTGCTAACTACAAACAAAATTCATACATATATAAGCTATCATGCATGCATAATTATTACCAAAACTATAGCCAAATTAGATATATAACCTCATTCACATTAGACATAATCAAATTAGACATTCTCACATTATTCTCTAAGTACATAGTGTACTGACCTTGGGACAAAATATTGAACGATCAAGGTTATGCTTATATTTTAATGCCCTGTTTCATAACAAATTATTTTCTAAGTACTCTAAAAATATTAGGCCTACTCTAAAAATATTTTCTAATTACTCTAGGAAGTTGGCGTCGGCGTCAGAACGCGTCTACGGCGGCGACGGGGGGCAGGTTTCGGGAGTTACCTCGAAGGTGGCGTCGAGGTCGTAGGGGGCGTCGGGCGTCGGCGTGAGGTCGCGTCGGCGGCAGATGGCGTCGGTGGCGTAGGGGGCGTCGGTGTCGAGGGCGTCGGCTAGAAGGTGGCGTCGGGGGCGTAGGGGGCGTCGGCGTCGGGGGCGTAGGGGGCGTCGGCGTGAAGGCGCGTCGGCGGCAGATGGCGTCGGGGCCGTCGGCGTCGGGGGCGTCGGTGGCGGCGTCAGCCGCATATGGCATCGGGGGCGGCGGGCGCAGGCAGCTAGGGTTAGGCGGCGACTAGTGGCGATCGTGGAGGCGGCGTGGACTCGCGATCGTGGACGCGGCGTGGCTTTGACCCCCGATCGAGGCGAGGTCCACTAGGGCTTTGACCTCCTCGGATCGGCTGGAGTCGGCTATAGCAGGGACACCTTCGAGGGCCACTCCCTCCCCGCCACGTCAGCAATAGGTGGGGGCAGTAGGAGGTTAGATCCGGCTATTAACTATGCGGGTGGGTTAGGGTGGGGCCGCGCGCCCCATGCATTTTTCCTATAATTTTGTAAATTCGTGTAATAAAATATTTTCGTCATGCAAACTTACATGAAAACAAAAATCATTTGCCATAGTCACGTACCCCCAGTGCAACTAGACTCTTTTACGGTCTACCGGAGGGTGGTTCCCGACTACTTTTTATTTTTGACTCCGCCAAACGGCACGAAACTTTTTCCGCATGATGGCATCACCCTCGACAGCACCCACGCCAGTTTGCATATTTTTCCGACGCTCGACGCGTTTTCTAGGATTTTCCCCGTGAAAATGCCGTAAAACAATGGCCGGACGTGACGCAACGTTTGTTTTGTGTCCGTTTTCGTTCCAACCTTGCGTGGGGCCCTACGTAGGCTGTGCCCGCACGTCCGACCAATTTGGTGCAATTGCATGCATGCGATCACGTACACCCAGTGCAACCAGGCTATTTTACGGTCTACCGGAGGGGGGTTCCCGACTACTTTTTATTTTTGACTCCGCCAAACGCCACGAAACTTTTTCCGCATGATGGCATCACCCTCGACAGCACCCACGCCAGTTTGCATATTTTTCCGACGCTCGACGCGTTTTCTAGGATTTTCCCCGTGAAAATGCCGTAAAACAATGGCCGGACGTGACCCAACGTTTGTTTTGTGTCCGTTTTCGTTCCAACCTTGCGTGGGGCCCTACGTAGGCTGGGCCCGCACGTCCGACCAATTTGGTGCAATTGCATGCATGCGATCACGTACACCCAGTGCAACCAGGCTATTTTACGGTCTACCGGAGGGGGGTTCCCGACTACTTTTTATTTTTGACTCCGCCAAACGCCACGAAACTTTTTCTGCATGATGGCATCACCCTCGACAGCACCCACGCCAGTTTGCATATTTTTCCGACGCTCGACGCGTTTTCTAGGATTTTCCCCGTGAAAATGCCGTAAAACAATGGCCGGACGTGACGCAACGTTTGTTTTGTGTCCGTTTTCGTTCCAACCTTGCGTGGGACCCTACGTAGGCTGTGCCCGCACGTCCGACCAATTTGGTGCAATTGCATGCATGCGATCACGTACACCCAGTGCAACCAGGCTATTTTACGGTCTACCGGAGGGGGGGTTCCCGACTACTTTTTATTTTTACTCCGCCAAACGCCACGAAACTTTTTCCGCTTGATGGCATCACCCTCAACAGCACCCACGCCAGTTTGCATATTTTTCCGACGGTCGACGCGTTTTCTAGGATTTTCCCCGTGAAAATGCCGTAAAACAATGGCCGGACATGACGCAACATTTGTTTTGTGTCCGTTTTCGTTCCAACCTTGCGTGGGGCCCTACGTAGGCTGTGCCCGCACGTCCGACCAATTTGGTGCAATTGCATGCATGCGATCACGTACACCCAGTGCAACCAGGCTATTTTACGGTCTACCGGAGGGGGGTTCCCGACTACTTTTTTTTTGACTCCGCCAAACGGCACGAAACTTTTTCCGCATGATGGCATCACCCTCGACAGCACCCACGCCAGTTTGCATATTTTTCCGACGCTCGACGCGTTTTCTAGGATTTTCCCCGTGAAAATGCCGTAAAACAATGGCCGGACGTGACGCAACGTTTGTTTTGTGTCCGTTTTCGTTCCAACCTTGCGTGGGGCCCTACGTAGGCTGTGCCCGCATGTCCGACCAATTTGGTGCAATTGCATGCATGCGATCACGTACACCCAGTGCAACCAGGCTATTTTACGGTCTACCGGAGGGGGGTTCCCGACTACTTTTTTTTTGACTCCGCCAAACGCCACGAAACTTTTTCCGCATGATGGCATCACCATCGACAGCACCCACGCCAGTTTGCATATTTTTCCGACGCTCGGCGCGTTTCCTAGGATTTTCCCCGTGAAAATGCCGTAAAACACTGGCCGGATGTGACGCAACGTTCGTTTTGTGTCCGGTTTCGTTCCAACCTTGCGTGGGGCCCTACGTAGGCCGTGCCCGCATGTCCGACCACTTTGGTGCAATTGCATGCATGCGATCACGTGCCCACAGTGCAGCCAGGCTCTTTTACGGTCTACCGGAGGGGGGTTCCCGACTACTTTTTTTTGACTCTGCCAAATGTCATGAAACTTTTTGCGCTCGTTGGCATCACCCTCGACTGTACCCACGTACCCCTAGTGCAACGAGCAACGAACTTTGGTGCAATTGTGTGCAGTTTCAAAATTCTGTTTATTTTGTTTGCTGTCGTTTCATGATGATGATGCCATTGCATGTGTTATACTACCTGGGTTGACCGACGTGGTGAAAAAACGCACCCGTTCGTGTTATTGTCGCATGCCATGTTTTTCCCGTGTTACTGTTTCATGCATGTTTTTTATATACACGCCGCAGATTACCTCGCATCCCAGCCAACGACCAGCGCCTCCCTCGAATCCCGCTGCCACGGACCCACCGAATCCCACCTACCCCGGACCCCAACTGGCCAACCAGCGCCTCCCTAGGATCCCACCACCACGACCGGATCAGCCTCGCTCCCCGCACACAACGACTTTGACCCGCCCCGCCGCATCCTCCTCGATCTCCCCGCCCAATGCACGCCTCCAACACGCCCACACAAAAAATTTTCCCCGCGCGAGCGAGGGGAGGGTGGCGTGGGCCGTGGGAGTGGGCGAGTGGTGCCTTGCCACCATGGGCCGAACTGGGCCGGCCGGTGACAGCACAGAAAACGGCCTCCTGAGCCTTGCGTCGGCCGCGTGCACTGAGGGGCGAGTTGCAATGCCATATTTAGTCCCACCTCGGAAGCGGGGGGGGGGGGGGCGCTTGGAGCGACTTAAATAGCTGCTTCCGCCCCACACCTCGAACTCATGTAATCTAACTCCTCAGTGCTCCGTTGGACCCCGTTTCTGGGCCCGTTAGTGGGCTCAATCAGCCGCGCGAGTCGCCTACGGGCTTGATTTGGGGTAACTTCTCCTCTATGGGCTCAGCATCGGTGGTTGGGTTCTTTCTTTTATGTTGCTTAAATTTTTTGCCGGTATTTTATGTGTTTACTTCACCTTTTTACAGCATCAATGGAAATATCCCATTAATAACAAAAACTATATCAATAAGTGATACATTATACAACCATTCCATTACTCGTTAAAGCAACATAATTTCGTTCATATTTTTTTACGTGTTTACTTCTCCTTTTTACAATATCAATGGAAATATTCCATTAATAACAAAAACCATATCAATAAGTGATACATTCTACAACCATTCCATTACTCGTTGAAGCAACATAATTTCGTTCATATTTAGGATATTTTACATTCAAACGAAATTTTACATGAAAGATTACGGCAGTGGAAAGATTAACACTAAAACAAATCTAACTACTCCTCCTCGCTACTCACAAGATCAACCACTACCGTCTGCCCGTCGTCTTCACCGCCGTCTTCGCCGCCGTCTGAGTCATCGGAGCTGCCCAAGTCTCCGAAAAATTCTTCCAAGGTAGACGACTGTTGCGCTAGTGTATCGGTCGACTCCCTGATCGCCTGCCAGTATCCCGGCTCGTCTGCCGGGTTCCTCGGATCAACAACATCCTCTGGCGGCATCCAACCGGTCTCCGACGTGGAGTTCCGGATCGCGCGGATCAAACCCGGCGACTCCAACGGGTCGCCCTCCTCTTGCATCGCCGCTAGTTCCGGTGGGATGTGAAACTCAGGGGCGGCCGCTGGAGCGGCGGGAGCGGCCGGCGCGCCTGCGCGAGCGCGCCGACCGGCACGGGCCTGCACAACCGGGGCGGCGGGGGGCGCGAGGGGCGCATTTGGAGCGTCCGCGCGGATGCCTCGAGACTTGTAGAAGCTCACGACGGTGTCGAAGTCGCGGCCTACCCAAAAGTTGAGGCGACCTTCGGGGTTCCACGGACCGGGTTGTGCCGGCCCAGGCGTGGCATAGCCGTCGCTCGTCACGTGCCAGCCGTGTGCTAGGCGACATGACGGTGGCACGGGGATGCCGTGCCGGTAGATATCCACGGTCTGCGGCCCGCTGAGGCTAGAGGGCCACAGACCGCCCGGCGTGGCGCCGCGTCCACCACCTCGTCCACCACCGCTGCCGCCGCCTCCGCCGCCGCCAACCGCTCGGCGATTACTCCCTGCGCCTCCACTGCCGCCTCCACTGCCGCCTCCCCAGCCGAACCAACGCCGGCCGAAGCATCCGCGTCCATGAGGCATCGCGCCGGAGAGAGCCGCCGCCCCGGAGATCGATCGAAGAACGCGGGGTCGCGGACGGTCTCTAAGAGGAGAGGCGGAGTCGGGGGCGGTTTATGAGAGGCTAGCGCGCGGGTCGGGGGTGGATTTATGGGAGGCGAGGGTCGGGCGCGGGTCGGGGGCAGGCGAGGCGGCAGCAGGGGCGGGGGGGCAGGCGGCAGCGCGTCAGCGGGGGCGGCCAACGCGAGGCGAGGCGGCAACGCGGCGCAGGCCGAGGCGGAAGCGGCCGCCGCAGGCCGAGGCGGAAGCGGGGGCGGCCGCGACGCGAGGCGGAAGCGGGCGCCGCAGGCCGAGGCGGAAGCGGGAGGGGGGGCGACGCGAGGCGGAAGCAGGCGCCGCATGCCGAGGCGGAAGCGGGAGCAGGCCGCAGCGCTGCAATCGGTAGCGGGGCCCGTAACCGCGCCATGCATGCATGCATGCGCCTGTCCGCGCGTAATTACCGGACGTGGGCGTGCGGGGGTGGGCGCGCTGGCGGGACGACCCGGCCAAAAAAAAACGTACACGTATACGTATACATAACGAGCGGGATGGTAGGCGGGCGGCTTCTTTTTTTATTTTTGCCCATCATGCCCTCCGTTATGAAGGGGTATGGGACAATCTTAGCCGTCCTTGTGTTGAAGGGGGTCTACCGAAGCGGAAGTAAAGAATCAATAGTCCTCTCAATTTTATCCAACCATCGACCCAAAATAATAGATACACCTTCAGAAGCGAGAACTCAAGTGTCAATCTGCACACGAGCACAAATGCTCTGGTTATCTGACATGATTGTTCTCTCCAAGATTCAGACTGTTTCCCGTCTTGCAGGCTCGCCGAGAAGTTCCTCCTAGACGTTGCAACCTGTGTGGATCACCAACGTTGTTGGCATCGAACAGGTCCGACCGCGCTGTAGGCAGGGACACAAACTGCCCAAGAACCACCTCACTCTTGGGCGTCAATGTTGCTGGGTCGTAGTTCCTGACGTCACACTGCCGGGAATCTCCCTTCCCGGGGTCGCCGTGTCAGACATCATGCTACCCGGGAACTCCCTTCCCGGGGATGACTTGTCGGACACCCCACTACCTGGAGTGGCTTCTCCCATGGTAGCTGACTCCTTGTCGCTCTTCCCAACAGACTTGCTTGTCGGGTCTCCCCCGACAGTTGTGAGTCGTGCCTCCCGCACGGACTCGATGGACCCTGAGCGCGTCGGGGCTGCGGCGTGGCCGACCATAGAGCACCGCGCCTCCTGCACAGCCTCGATGGTCGCCAGAGTCATGGTCGAGGCCTTGCCGCCCCATGACTGTCTCTTCATGGCCTCCCAGCTGTTGAGGCCCGTCGAAGAGTGCCGTGTTGCCCACATGGGCTTGTAGAACCCCGAGAACCTGGTTGTCGGGGTGTGGCCGACCTGAGAGTGCCGTGCCTCTTGCACGGTCTCACTGGTCACCAGCATCATGGTTGGGACGTGGCCCACCATATGCGTCGTTGTCGTGCCTTCTGACACGGGCTTGTTGGATCCCGAGGATGTCGGCGACGCCTTTGCCGTGCCAACTTGCACGGGCTTGTCGGGTCCCAAGGATGTCGGGGCCGCGATTGCCGTGCCAACTTGCACGGGCTTGACCAGCGTCCCAGTGGACGTGGTTGCCGGGGTGTGGCTCCCCCACACCCGGTCTTCATCTCCTCCCAATCGTAGTCTCCCGAGAACGTTGTTGTCGGGGAGAGCGCTACCGATGTGGGGAGGGGATTAGTTGAAGAGCTCCGTGCCTCCCACACGGACTTAACGATTGCCGGCACCGTGGTCGCCGGAGGTGTTGCGCCCTCCTGCACGGCTTTGATGCTTGTCGGGACCATGGTCGCCGGAGGCGCTGGGCCCTCCTACATGGTCTTGACGCAAGCCATCATCATTGCTGGCCCACCGTCCTCTTCAGCCTGCACGAGATTTGCCGCGGCTGCGGCATCCTCGTCAGCCATCCTCTTGCGGCACTCACGGGCCCAGTGGCCCTTGATGCTGCAATATCGGCACTTGTCTCGGTCGTCGTTGTCGGCACCTCGTCCGGCTCCGCCCTGGGTGCGACCGCCGCCTCTGCCGGTGCCGCCTCCACTGCTCTGGGCACCGCCACCACGTCCTTGACACTTCCTCGCCTCCCACTTCTTCGAGAATAGGAGTTGTCCACCGCCGAAGCTCTCGCGGCCGTCGTCAAGGTGGTCCTTGACCACCCGCAACCGGCCCGTGAGCTCCTCGATGGAGAGCTCACTCAGGCCAAGCAAGGTCTCGATGGAGACCGCTACCTGAGCGAAGCGAGGTGGCACGACGCGGAGAAATTTCCGCACGACTCTCGCATCGTCCATGGTTTCGCCGAGCTCTCGGAGTTGTGACGCAACGCTGGAAATCCGCATAGCGAAGTCGTCGACGAGCTCGCCCTTCTTGAAGGCGATGTTCTCGAAGTCCCCCCGCAGCTTTTGTGCGTTCGCCTCGCGCACGCGGTTGCTGTCGAGGCGCTGGGTACGGATGGCTTCCCACGCCTCCTTGGCGCTTGCCTTCGCCGCGAGCATGCCGTGCATCTCCGGCGGCGTGGCACACATGAGGGCCGCCACGGCTTTCCTGTCCTCCTTTCTTTCGACCAGGTCGTCCTCCATGGGAGCCCAGAGGCTCGCCGCATGAAGGTTGCACTCCATGATCAACGCGCACTCGCTGTAGTTCGAGCGCGTGAGCATCGGGAAGGTGATGGGCACGCTACCGCTGATTGCGGTCTCGCGCATGATCTCCCTAACCACGACCTCACCGCGATGGTCGCGCCTGGACCGGCTGCGCCCTCGCAGCTCCTTCGGAGCCGGCGACCGGGAGCCGTCCTGTGATGGCCGCGACTGGGAACCACCCGAGATGGTGCGCTGCTGCACTCCTTTTGCACCGGCCATGGCTATTGCAACCTGAGGATCTGATGCCAATTGTCAGCCCAGAACTACTCGCTAGCAGTCGAATACACTGATAGACGACCGAGGGATGAGCACACACACGTACTACTCACACACTCACTAGTGTATCACACACACACACACGTAGTAGCAGAAGTAGTAGTAACACAACACTTGAGGCTTGGAGCACACAACGGTGGTACTAGGAGGAGAAAATGCCTGGTATTGCAAACTTGGAATGGCCTTCTTACAACCGATGAGATTCATCTCCTTTTATAGACCACAAGTCAGCCCAGGTCAAGCTAAGTAAACTCCCTGAAGACTACTAGGAAACTACTATGTACATGCATATCACCTACGTGACTACTAGCATGAACATGCAAAGCACATTCCAAGAAACTGCTGCGTACTTGCATGCTTACGCTGGTCTACTTCCCAGTCAACTTACTTACCACCTAAGATTTGTTGCCTTGGAGACAGGGGTGAAGCCCACACAGGCCACTGCCTTTTTTTTGAGGGGTAATAGCCTTTTATTACTCGAAGTCCACAGAGAGTGGGATACAAGATTGATCGTGTGGTTGGCCAAGCCACACATGACGCCCTGGAACTAAAGATAAGGCGTGTTTAGCTAACTTGTGGGCTTCAACATTAGCCTCACGTTTTTCAAAAGTGAACTTACTAGTAGGAGATACTCTATGTCTAATCTCTCTAATAACAGCACCATAAAAACCTTGACCGCCTTTGACTAGCTCTTCAACCACTTGCTTACAGTCGGATGCCACGATGTAGTTATGTTGATTGAGATCTTCAGCAAGTGCCACTGCTTCGCGGCACGCAATTGCTTCCAACGTTGGAGCGTCCCAAACTCCAGCTATAACGAGAGTAGAACTGCCCAAGAATGCCCCCTGGTTATCTCTGCATATGGCCACGGCTGAGCCTCCTCTCTGCATCCGCGTGCCCGCGTCTACATGAATCTTGACATAGCCTGCCGGTGGCGCCCTGGGGCGCGCCACCGTATTCCTTGCCGACGGCGCCTGCACTTGCCTCTTGGGTTTCCTGATCACATCAAGGTCTCTCATGTACCTAGTTATAAACGCTGAGATCGCATGTGGGGTCTGAAATATACCCTCATGAATAGCTTTCCTCCTCGATGTCCATATAGCCCATAGTGTCACTGTAGCCAAGGTGAACTGGCCGTGCGAGAGGGATTCCATCAAATTAAAGAGCCAACTCTTGGCTCGGCTCTCATCTGTGGCTATGATAGTACTGCCCACTTCATCATCCACAATCGCCCAAGTGCATCTTGAGACAGTGCAATCAAGGAGGCTATGGCGCCAAGAGTCCGGAGCTCCACATAGTCCGCAAGTGCTTGTCGTAGACATTTTCCGGTGTGCCCTCACGTATTCTGTCGGTAACGAATGCTTCGAAAGTCTCCATAGGAGCATACGAACCTTGGATGGCACCTCCGTCTTCCACAGGAACTTCCAAGAACTGGAATCTGCATGAGAGGTTGAGGACCCCGGTACCCCTTCCAGCCAGGCTTCTCGTCATTGCATCATCGAGACCAACATATTGTATGCTGAATGCACGGTGAACTGGCCAGATCGCTCATGCGCCCAACTCCAAAAATCATGCATGGGTGTCGTGGGCAAAGGAATTGAGAGGATTAACTTGGCGTCGAAAGCTAGGAAAGTGGCATTGATCTTTGGCCTATCCCATGCTGCATTTGTATGATCTATCGACTCTGAAACAGTATTTGGTGGTATAGTAGATAGGCAACCATAAGGTCTCATCATCTCCGGGCGAGGGAGCCAGTTTTCGGACCAAATGTCCGTACTTTCTCCGTTCCCAATGCGCTTGATTAGACCCAACTTTAGTATATCACGTCCCTCCACTAGAGCTCTCCAAATCTGGCTTGGATGACTCCCAAGCGGCGCTTCAAGAATGCTGGAATCAGGGAAGTAGATGCTCTTCAAAATGCGTGCGCTGAGGGAAAGAGGATCCTGTAGCATACGCCAAACTTGACGGGCCAGCATAGCTAGATTAAACAGCTCAAAATCTTTGAATCCCAGGCCTCCCATGCTCTTTGGTTGGGTCATCGCCTTCCAAGAGACCCAGTGTGGCTTGCGTTGCCCGTTCTTGCTTCCCCACCAAAACTTCCTAATCAACTTGTTGATATGGTCACATAAACCCCTTGGCAATTTGAAGCGCGACATAGAAAATACTGGGATTGCTTGAGCCACCGCTTTGACCAACACTTCCTTGCCCGCGGAGGACATAGTTCTCTCAACCCATCCTTGGATCTTATTCCACGGTCTGTCCTTCAAATACTTGAACGCGCCATTCTTGGAGGCTCCAACGTCCGTTGGCATGCCTAAGTATTTCTAATTCAGAGTTTCATTGGGGACGTTCAGGGTGATTTTGATCTCATTCCGAACCGCCTCGGGGACACCTTTACTGAAGAATATAGAGGACTTGTCAAAATTTATTTGCTGGCCTGAAGCAGTACAATATATATCCAGCACTTGGTTCACCTTGGTAGCTCCCACACCGTTTGCCTTGAAGAACAGCAGGCTGTCATCAGCGAATAGAAGGTGGTTAGGAGCCACTTGTATCCCACCCAAATTGGATGACTCTCTTTGTGATTTTAACAGGCATGACAGGCCCTCTGCTGCTAACAAGAACAAGTATGGAGATATCGGGTCCCCTTGTCGGATACCACGTGAGGGGCAAAACTGCTCAAGCTTTTTACCATTGAACAAGACAGAAAATTTCACTGAAGATACCATATTCATAACAATATCCACCCATCTTGGAGTGAATCCCAGCTTCAGCATTACAGCCCGGAGGTAGTCCCATTCAACTCTGTCATAAGCCTTCATCATATCTAGCTTGAGAGCACAGGACTGATGTTTTTTGGCCTTATTCCTCTTCATGAAGTGCAGGAACTCATAGGCTGTTATGATATTATCTGTAATTAATCTGCCAGGTACAAAGGCTGACTGATCCGGTGAGATAATATTTGGAAGTATTTGTTTGAGACGGTTGGATATTACTGAAGGAAATATGCCCTAGAGGCAATAATAAAGTTATTATTTATTTCCTTATATCATAATAAATGTTTATCATTCATGCTAGAATTGTATTAACCGGAAACATAATACATGTGTGAATACATAGACAAACAGAGTGTCACTAGTATGCCTCTACTAGACTAGCTCGTTAATCAAAGATGGTCATGTTTCCTAACCATGGACAAAGAGTTGTTATTTGATTAACAGATCACATCATTAGGTGAATGATCTGATTGACATGACCCATTCCATTAGCTTAGCACCCGATCGTTTAGTATGTTGCTATTGCTTTCTTCATGACTTATACATGTTCCTATGACTATGAGATTATGCAACTCCCGTTTACCGGAGGAACACTTTGTGAGGTACCAAACGTCACAACGTAACTGGGTGACTATAAAGGTGCTCTACAGGTGTCTCCAAAGGTACATGTTGGGTTGGCGTATTTCAAGATTAGGATTTGTCACTCCGATTGTCGGAGAGGTATCTCTGGGCCCTCTCGGTAATGCACATCACATAAGCCTTGCAAGCATTGCAACTAATGAGTTAGTTGTGAGATGATGTATTACGGAACGAGTAAAGAGACTTGCCGGTAACGAGATTGAACTAGGTATTGAGATACCGACGATCGAATCTCGGGCAAGTAACATACCGATGACAAAGGGAACAACGTATGTTGTTATGCGGTCTGACCGATAAAAGATCTTCATAGAATATGTAGGAACCAATATGAGCATCCAGGTTCCGCTATTGGTTATTGACCGGAGACATGTCTCGGTCATGTCTACATTGTTCTCGAACCCGTAGGGTCCGCACGCTTAAGGTTTCGATGATAGTTATATTATGAGTTTATGCATTTTGATGTACCGAAGTTTTTTTGGAGTCCCGGATGTGATCACGGACATGACGAGGAGTCTCGAAATGGTCGAGACATAAAGATTGATATATTGGAAGCCTATATTTGGATATCGGAAGTGTTTCGGGTGAAAAATCGGGATTTTACCGGAGTACCGAGAGGTTACCGGAACCCCCCGGGAGGTATATGGGCCTTAGTGGGCCTTAGTGGAAGAGAGGAGAGGTGGCCAAGGCTGGGCCGTGCGCCCCTCCCCCCTAGTCCGAATAGGACAAGGAGAGGGGGCCGGCGCCCCTTCCTTCTCTCTCTCCTCTTTCCCCCTCCCGAATCCTATTCCAACTAGGAAAGCGGGGAATCCTACTCCCGGAGGGAGTAGGACTCCTCCTGGCGCGCCCTCTCCTGGCCGGCCGCACCCCCCCTTGATCCTTTATATACAGAGGCAGGGAGCACCCCTAGGGAAACAAGTTGATCCACGTGATCATATTCTTAGCCGTGTGCGGTGCCCCCTTCCACCATAGTCCTCGATAATATTGTAGCGGTGCTTAGGCGAAGCCCTGCGATGGTAGTACATCAAGATCGTCACCACGCCATCGTGCTGACGGAACTCTTCCCCGACACTTTGCTGGATCGGAGTCCGGGGATCGTCATCGAGCTGAACGTGTGCTAGAACTCGGAGGTGCCGTAGTTTCGATGCTTGATCGGTCGGGCCGTGAAGACGTACGACTACATCAACCACGTTGTGCTAACGCTTCCGTTGTCGATCTACAAGGGTACGTAGATCACACTCTCCCCTCTCGTTGCTATGCATCACCATGATCTTGCGTGTGCGTAGGAATTTTTTTGAAATTACTACGTTACCCAACAGTGGCATCCGAGCCTAGGTTTTATGTGTTGATGTTATTTGCACGAGTAGAACACAAGTGAGTTGTGGGCGATATAAGTCATACTGCTTACCAGCATGTCATACTTTGGTTCGGCGGTATTGTTGGACGAAGCGGCCCGGACCGACATTACGCGTACGCTTACGCGAGACCGGTTCTCCCGACGTGCTTTGCACAAAGGTGGCTAGCGGGTGACAGTTTCTCCAACTTTAGTTGAACCGAGTGTGGCTACGCCCGGTCCTTGCGAAGGTTAAAACACACCAACTTGACAAACTATCGTTGTGGTTTTGATGCGTAGGTAAGATTGGTTCTTGCTTAAGCCCGTAGCAGCCACGTAAAACTTGCAACAACAAAGTAGAGGACGTCTAACTTGTTTTTGCAGGGCATGTTGTGATGTGATATGGTCAAGACATGATGCTAAATTTTATTGTATGAGATGATCATGTTTTGTAACCGAGTTATCGGCAACTGGCAGGAGCCATATGGTTGTCGCTTTATTGTATGCAATGCAATCGCGCTGTAATGCTTTACTTTATCACTAAGCGGTAGCGATAGTCGTGGAAGCATAAGATTGGCGAGACGACAACGATGCTACGATGGAGATCAAGGTGTCGCGCCGGTGACGATGGTGATCATGACGGTGCTTCGAAGATGGAGATCACAAGCACAAGATGATGATGGCCATATCATATCACTTATATTGATTGCATGTGATGTTTATCTTTTATGCATCTTATCTTGCTTTGATTGACGGTAGCATTATAAGATGATCTCTCACTAATTATCAAGAAGTGTTCTCCCTGAGTATGCACCGTTGCGAAAGTTCTTCGTGCTGAGACACCACGTGATGATCGGGTGTGATAGGCTCTACGTTCAAATACAACGGGTGCAAAACAGTTGCACACGCGGAATACTCAGGTTATACTTGACGAGCCAAGCATATACAGATATGGCCTCGGAACACGGAGACCGAAAGGTCGAGCGTGAATCATATAGTAGATATGATCAACATAGTGATGTTCACCAATGAAGCTACTCCATCTCACGTGATGATCGGACATGGTTTAGTTGATTTGGATCACGTAATCACTTAGAGGATTAGAGGGATGTCTATCTAAGTGGGAGTTCTTTAAGTAATATGATTAATTGAACCTAAATTTATCATGAACTTAGTACCTGATAGTATCTTGCTTATTCATGTTTGATTGTAGATAGATGGCCCGTGCTGTTGTTCCGTTGAATTTTAATGCGTTCCTTGAGAAAGCAAAGTTGAAAGATGATGGTAGCAATTACACGGACTGGGTCCGTAACTTGAGGATTATCCTCATTGCTGCACAGAAGAATTACGTCCTGGAAGCACCGCTGGGTGCCAGGCCTGCTGCTGGAGCAACACCAGATGTTATGAACGTCTGGCAGAGCAAAGCTGATGACTACTCGATAGTTCAGTGTGCCATGCTTTACGGCTTAGAATCGGGACTTCAACGACGTTTTGAACGTCATGGAGCATATGAGATGTTCCAGGAGTTGAAGTTAATATTTCAAGCAAATGCCCGGATTGAGAGATATGAAGTCTCCAATAAATTCTATAGCTGCAAGATGGAGGAGAACAGTTCTGTCAGTGAGCATATACTCAAAATGTCTGGGTATAATAATCACTTGATTCAATTGGGAGTTAATCTTCCAGATGATTGCGTCATTGACAGAATTCTCCAATCACTGCCACCAAGCTACAAGAGCTTCGTGATGAACTATAATATGCAAGGGATGAATAAGACTATTCCCGAGCTCTTCGCAATGCTGAAAGCTGCGGAGGTAGAAATCAAGAAGGAGCATCAAGTGTTGATGGTCAACAAGACCACTAGTTTCAAGAAAAAGGGCAAAGGGAAGAAGAAGGGGAACTTCAAAAAGAACAGCAAGCAAGTTGCTGCTCAAGAGAAGAAACCCAAACCTGGACCTAAGCCTGAAACTGAGTGCTTCTACTGCAAGCAGACTGGTCACTGGAAGCGGAACTGCCTCAAGTATTTGGCGGATAAGAAGGATGGCAAGGTGAACAAAGGTATATGTGATATACATGTTATTGATGTGTACCTTACTAATGCTCGCAGTAGCACCTGGGTATTTGATACTGGTTCTGTTGCTAATATTTGCAACTCGAAACAGGGACTACGGATTAAGCGAAGATTGGCTAAGGACGAGGTGACGATGCGCGTGGGAAATGGTTCCAAAGTCGATGTGATCGCAGTCGGCACGCTACCTCTACATCTACCTTCGGGATTAATATTAGACCTAAATAATTGTTATTTGGTGCCAGCGTTAAGCATGAACATTATATCTGGATCTTGTTTGATGCGAGACGGTTATTCATTTAAATCAGAGAATAATGGTTGTTCTATTTACATGAGTAATATCTTTTATGGTCATGCACCCTTAAAGAGTGGTCTATTCTTATTAAATCTCGATAGTAGTGACACACATATTCATAGTGTTGAAACCAAAAGATGCAGAGTTGATAATGATAGTGCAACTTATTTGTGGCACTGCCGTTTAGGTCATATCGGTATAAAGCGCATGAAGAAACTCCATACTGATGGGCTTTTGGAACCACTTGATTATGAATCACTTGGTACTTGCGAACCGTGCCTTATGGGTAAGATGACAAAAACACCGTTCTCCGGTACTATGGAGAGAGCAACAGATTTGTTAGAAATCATACATACAGATGTATGTGGTCCGATGAATGTTGAGGCTCGTGGCGGATATCGTTATTTTCTCACCTTCACAGATGACTTAAGCAGATATGGGTATATCTACTTAATGAAACACAAGTCTGAAACGTTTGAAAAGTTCAAAGAATTTCAGAGTGAAGTTGAAAATCATCGTAACAAGAAAATAAAATTCCTACGATCTGATCGTGGAGGAGAATATTTGAGTTACGAGTTTGGTGTACATTTGAAACAATGTGGAATAGTTTCGCAACTCACGCCACCCGGAACACCACAGCGTAATGGTGTGTCCGAACGTCGTAATCGTACTTTACTAGATATGGTACGATCTATGATGTCTCTTACTGATTTACCGCTATCATTTTGGGGATACGCTCTAGAGACGGCCGCATTCACGTTAAATAGGGCACCATCAAAATCCGTTGAGACGACGCCTTATGAACTGTGGTTTGGCAAGAAACCAAAGTTGTCGTTTCTGAAAGTTTGGGGCTGCGATGCTTATGTGAAAAAGCTTCAACCTGATAAGCTCGAACCCAAATCGGAAAAATGTGTCTTCATAGGATATCCAAAGGAAACTATTGGATACACCTTCTATCACAGATCCGAAGGCAAGACTTTTGTTGCTAAATTCGGAAACTTTCTGGAGAAGGAGTTTCTCTCGAAAGAAGTGAGTGGGAGGAAAGTAGAACTTGACGAGGTAACTGTACCTACTCCCTTATTGGAAAGTAGTACATCACAGAAACCTGTTTCTGTGACACCTACACCAATTAGTGAGGAAGCTAATGATGATGATCATGAAACTTCAGAACAAGATACTACTGAACCTCGTAGATCAACCAGAGTAAGATCCGCACCAGAGTGGTACGGTAACCCTGTTCTGGAAGTCATGCTACTAGATCATGATGAACCTACGAACTATGAAGAAGCGATGGTGAGCCCAGATTCCGCAAAATGGCTTGAAGCCATGAAATCTGAGATGGGATCCATGTATGAGAACAAAGTATGGACTTTGGTTGACTTGCCCAATGATCGGCAAGCAATTGAGAATAAATGGATCTTCAAGAAGAAGATGGACGCTGACGGTAATATTACTGTCTACAAAGCTCGACTTGTCTCAAAAGGTTTTCGGCAAGTTCAAGGGATTGACTACGATGAGACCTTCTCACCCGTAGCGAAGCTTAAGTCTGTCCGAATCATGTTAGCAATTGCCGCATTTTATGATTATGAAATTTGGCAGATGGATGTCAAAACTGCATTCCTGAATGGATTTCTGGAAGAAGAGTTGTATATGATGCAACCAGAAGGTTTTGTCGATCCAAAGGGAGCTAACAAAGTGTGCAAGCTCCAGCGATCCATTTATGGACTGGTGCAAGCCTCTCAGAGTTGGAATAAACGCTTTGTAGTGTGATCAAAGCATTTGGTTTTGTACAGACTTTTGGAGAAGCCTGTATTTACAAGAAAGTGAGTGGGAGCTCTGTAGCATTTCTGATATTATATGTGGATGACATATTACTAATTGGAAATGATATAGAATTTCTGGATAGCATAAAGGGATACTTGAATAAGAGTTTTTCAATGAAAGACCTCGGTGAAGCTACTTACATATTAGGCATTAAGATCTATAGAGATAGATCAAGACGCTTAATTGGACTTTCACAAAGCACATACCTAGACAAAGTTTTGAAGAAGTTCAAAATGGATCAAGCAAAGAAAGGGTTCTTGCCTGTGTTACAAGGTATGAAGTTGAGTCAGACTCAATGCCCGACCACTGCAGAAGATAGAGAGAAAATGAAAGATGTTCCCTATGCTTCAGCCACAGGCTCTATCATGTATACAATGCGGTGTACCAGACCTGATGTGTGCCTTGCTATAAGTCTAGCAGGGAGGTACCAAAGTAATCCAGGAGTGGATCACTGGACAACGGTCAAGAACATCCTGAAATACCTGAAAAGGACTAAGGATATGTTTCTCGTTTATGGAGGTGACAAAGAGCTAATCGTAAGTGGTTACATCGATGCGAGCTTTGACACTGATCCGGACGATTCTAAATCGCAAACCGGATACGTATTTACATTAAACGGTGGAGCTGTCAGTTGGTGCAGTTCTAAACAAAGCGTCGTGGCGGGATCTACGTGTGAAGCGGAATACATAGCTGCTTCGGAAGCAGCAAATGAAGGAGTCTGGATGAAGGAGTTCATATCCGATCTAGGTGTCATACCTAGTGCATCGGGTCCAATGAAAATCTTTTGTGACAATACTGGTGCAATTGCCTTGGCAAAGGAATCCAGATTTCACAAGAGAACCAAGCACATCAAGAGACGCTTCAATTCCATCCAGGATGTAGTCCAGGTGGGAGACATAGAGATTTGCAAGATACATACGGATCTGAATGTAGCAGATCCGTTGACTAAGCCTCTTCCACGAGCAAAACATGATCAGCACCAAGGCTCCATGGGTGTTAGAATCATTACTGTATAATCTAGATTATTGACTCTAGTGCAAGTGGGAGACTGAAGGAAATATGCCCTAGAGGCAATAATAAAGTTATTATTTATTTCCTTATATCATGATAAATGTTTATTATTCATGCTAGAATTGTATTAACCGGAAACATAATACATGTGTGAATACATAGACAAACAGAGTGTCACTAGTATGCCTCTACTAGACTAGCTCGTTAATCAAAGATGGTCATGTTTCCTAACCATGGACAAAGAGTTGTTATTTGATTAACGGGATCACATCATTAGGTGAATGATCTGATTGACATGACCCATTCCATTAGCTTAGCACCCGATCGTCTAGTATGTTGCTATTGCTTTCTTCATGACTTATACATGTTCCTATGACTATGAGATTATGCAACTCCCGTTTACCGGAGGAACACTTTGTGTTCTACCAAATGTCACAACGTAACTGGGTGATTACAAAGGTGCTCTACAGGTGTCTCCGAAGGTACTTATTGAGTTGGCGTATTTCAAGATTAGGATTTGTCACTCCGATTGTGGGAGAGGTATCTCTCGGCCCACTCGGTAATGCACATCACTAAGCCTTGAAAGCATTGTAACAAATGAGTTAGTTGTGGGATGATGTATTACATAACGAGTAAAGAGACTTGCCGGTAACGAGATTGAACTAGGTATTGAGATACCGACGATCGAATCTCGGGCAAGTAACATACCGATGACAAAGGGAACAACGTATGTTGTTATGCGGTCTAACCGATAAAAGATCTTCGTAGAATATGTACGAACCAATATGAGCATCCAGGTTCCGCTATTGGTTATTGACCGAAGACATGTCTCGGTCATGTCTACATTGTTCTCGAACCCGTAGGGTCCACACGCTTAAGGTTTCGATGACAGTTATATTATGAGTTTATGCATTTTGATGTACCGAAGTTTGTTCAGAGTCCCGGATGTGATCACGGACATGACGAGGAGTCTCGAAATGGTCGAGACATAAAGATTGATATATTGGAAGCCTATATTTGGATATCGGAAGTGTTTCGGGTGAAATCGGGATTTTACCGGAGTACCGGGAGGTTACCGGAACCCCCCGGGAGGTATATGGGCCTTAGTGGGCCTTAGTGGAAGAGAGGAGAGGTGGCCAGGGCTGGGCCGTGCGCCCCTCCCCCCTAGTCCAAATAGGACAAGGAGAGGGGGCCGGCACCCCCTTCCTTCTCTCTCTCCTCTTTCCCCCCTCCCGAATCCTATTCCAACTAGGAAAGGGGGGATCCTACTCCCGGAGGGAGTAGGACTCCTCCTGGCATGCCCTCTCCTGGCCGGCCGCACCCCCCCTTGATCCTTTATATACGGAGGCAGGGAGCACCCCTAGGGAAACAAGTTGATCCACGTGATCATATTCTTAGCCGTGTGCGGTGCCCCCTTCCACCATAGTCCTCGATAATATTGTAGCGGTGCTTAGGCGAAGCCCTGCGACGGTAGTACATCAAGATCGTCACCACGCCATCGTGCTGACGAAACTCTTCCCCGACACTTTGCTGGATCGGAGTCCGGGGATCGTCATCGAGCTGAACGTGTGCTAGAACTCGGAGGTGCCGTAGTTTCGGTGCTTGATCAGTCGGGTCGTGAAGACGTACGACTACATCAACCACATTGTGCTAACGCTTCCGTTGTCGATCTACAAGGGTACGTAGATCACACTCTCCCCTCTCGTTGCTATGCATCACCATGATCTTGCGTGTGCGTAGGAATTTTTTTGAAATTACTACGTTACCCAACAATTACCTTAGACGCGATCTTGTAGAGAACATTGCAAAGACTGATTGGCCTGAACTGCTTGAGTAACGTTGGGTTTTTTACCTTGGGAATGAGCACTAAGATTGTGTCGTTGATACAGGCTGCTGACTCGGTGCCGTCAACTATTTTGAGTATCACTTTCGTGACCTCTTCTCCGCAAACTTCCCAATGACGCTGAAAAAAGTGAGCTGGGTATCCATCCGGGCCAGGAGCCTTAATTGGGAACATTTGGAATAAGGCACACTTGACCTCCTCATGGGTGTATGGCGCATTCAGGATATCATTCATCTCAGATGTTACCTTTGTTGGGACATGCCGCAGAACTTCATCCATGTTATGCACCCCTTCCGACGTGTACAATTCTTTGTAGTATGCCGTTGTCAACTCCTCCATCCCGGCTGGATCCTCAATTACTTGCCCCTGCTCATCTTGCAATGATTTGATTTGATTTTTGCGCCGTCTCCTGCTTGCCCGCAAATGGAAGAAATACGTGTTTTTGTCCCCATGAACTAACCATTCCACTCGCGCTCTTTGTCGCCATAGCATTTCCTCCCGGTGAAAGAGCTCCGCCAACATATTAGTGATTTTCGTCTCCTCCCTGGTGGGGTCGGATCTGCCTGGGGTAGCGCGCAGGAGCTGTAGCTATACCTTTAGTTGTGATATCTGCTGCCGAACCGATCTAAAGCTTTGCCGATCCCAAGCTGCCAAGTCACCCGCCAGGTCTCCCAGTTTTCCGTGCAATGAATGCACATCCCCTCCGTCCTGCATGCTCCATATGCCCGCAACCATGGTGAAGAGGGATTCCTCTCTCTCCCACATAGTTTCATATTTAAAGGTCCTGGGCCCCGCCCTGCATACATGTGTGTTACGTAACGTGAGGAGAATTGGACACTGATTAGAGCCGGCTGCCGTCTTGTGATGCAACGTAGAATCTGGCAGCGCTAGCAACCATTCCGGGTTAGCCAGGCATCTGTCGAGCCGTACTCTAGTGTAGGTACCCCCAGCAACCTTTTTTTCAAAAGTCCAATCTGTACCCGTATATCCTATGTCAGACAATCCACAAGTGTCCACTGCTTCACGAAAGCCATCTATCTGTGCTTGGCTATGGCTTCCCACGCCAACATGTTTGCTAAGATTCAGGACCTCATTGAAGTCACCAATGACCGCCCATGGCCTGTTTTGCGTCTCGGATATGTTCTTGAGGGTATCCCATGTGTTTTGCCTATTAGGTACCTGGGCCTCCCCATAGACAAAGCAGATTCTGACCTGTATATCAATCATATTGTCAAATAGGGCATCAATATGATACCGCGAATAACCGAGAATTTGCACTTTTATTTCATCATTCCAAAAGATACAAAGACCACCGCCGTGTCCAGAGCTACTAACTGCAAAACTTTTATTAAAACCTAAACCTTCCGCTAACTGTTCTACCCTCGATCCTTCTAATTGTGTTTCAAGAATACAGAGGATTGAGGGGGCAAACTGCCTCGCAAGAGTGCGAAGCTCCCGAACTGTCGCGGCTTTGCCAATTCCGCGACAGTTCCAGCACAGGAGACTCATTGCGCTGGGCGAACCCCTCCCTGGGGGTTCGCCAAACGCGCATCAGTAGTTTTGCTGGATGTTGCACTCTTTGTCATGTTTGTTTCAGCAGTGGAAGGACTCAGTTTATTTCTCTTTGTCTCCTGCTTGGGTGTCGGGCTCAAAGGGACCGGAGGTGGCATCACTAGCAGGTTTTTGTTTGCCAGGATGGACTGTTGCGGTTGTGCTAGTTTGTCCGCCAGGGCAGTTCTCTTCCTATTTCTGTCAAGATCTTCCATCGTCACATCACCAGCCATTTGCTCAGGATCAACGACAGGTTGGCCATCAAAGGCACCGCGACCAGCTGCAGCTCTCCCTCCACCACGCCCTGTTCGACCGCGTCCACGGCCTCCTCTAGGGCTCTCATTCTCTCCAGGGCCTCTGCCAGGACCCTGGGACCATCCTGCTTTTATGTCCTTAAAGACTAGTGCTTTTGGAGGGTGAACTCCATCGCCACACTCCTTGTATAGATGCCCCAAGTACCCACAAACAGCACACCAATCCGACAGCTTCTCGTACTTGATTCTGAAGATCACACGTTCCACCACATCTTTTCTCTTAACAACCAGCGAGACCGCATTTTTCAGAGGCTTCGTAACATCTATTCGCACCCGAACCCTGACAAAATTACCTTCAAAATCTTGTGACTTTGGTTCAGCGAATATGAACTCTCCCACCGTAGCAGACAGGGCTTTAATCTTGGGAAAGTAACCATCTGGTAGATCATGTATCTGAATCCATATATCGATCTTTTTGAGCTCGATGGTCGACGGCTTGGTAAATCCATCATAAGGCACCAGGACAATAGCCTTCCCCTTGAAGTTCCATGGTCCCTCCTCCATTACCCTCTCCCAATCGCCGAGGCACGAGAATTGGAGGGTATAGAGGCTTTCTTCCAACGGCCTGATCTTAACTTCCTGTGCTAGATCCCATGCCACCTTCATGCCCCTGTAAAACCAGTACTGGCTATAGGATTTTTCGGTGTGAACCCTAGATATTGCCTGGGGCGTAGGATTTTTTCTCGGCCTATATTTAAAAAAAATTAGGTTTGGCCTGGAGCGCAACCCACTACAAGCCCAGGCCCATCCACCCAGGCATTGCCTGCTTCCTGCCCGCACGAACAGAAGCACGGGTAAACGAACTAGCCGCCATTCTTCCCCCAATTTGGACGAACCCTTGGCGACCACTGACCAGGAACAACCTTCCCTGCCTGCCAGCGCCGCCTGCCGTGCCGGTCGTTCCTATCCAGCCGGCCACCCCCTTCCAGTCCTTCGGGTTGCGCCGCTGCAGGCTGCTGCTATGTCGGGCCTTCAGGTTGCGCCGCTGTGGGCTGCTGCTCTGCCCGGCGAGGCGCGAAGGCGGCGACTCCGGCGAGGCTTGGCGTTCGGCAAGGTCCTCAATACCTTCTGCTGGAATCCAGCGAGGTTCTCAATCCCTTCTGCTGGCGTCCGACGAGGTGCTCGATCCCTTCTGCTTGGTTTAATGCCTTATGCCCCTGTTTTGTTTTCTAGATGCCACTGTTTGATGATGATTTTCATTGCTAGATGCATCACCGTTGTTGCTTGATGACACTGTTTGTTAGATGTGGAAACCTATTTAGACAATTAGTAATTTTGTTTCTATAAAATGTTATAGGAAGGGAAGATGAAACAAGACATTGAATTCTTTTTTTCAAGTTTGAACCACCGAAATTGCAGAAACAGGTCCTTCAACCCGAACAACTGATAATACACCTAGTGTTAGGGCTCAACTTAAACCCGATGATATTGAATCTTACCCCGGTAAGAGAATGCCAATTGAGGATTTGGATGCGGACATTAGAGATCTTGCTAGAAGGGAGTACATTAATATGGGTCCATGCCAACCAACTGATCATACATATGAATAGACATATGGTAGAAGCTTTCACGATTATTGTTTTAATGATCATCGCAGCAGGTTGGAATATAGAATTGAAAAAAACAGCCTTTTGCTTTTATCATTTTCTATTTAAGCAACCAAGAGCTAAAAACTATGGTATTGAAGCATTCACGAAAAATGGATTTAAATCTTGGAAGGATGGACCTAAAGTTTTTAATCAGCATGTTGGCAAGCATGATAGTGCTCACAATAAAGCTAGACAACATTATGTTGATTTCAAAAATCAAAGACAAAATCTGCCACATGTGTCTGATAGGGGCTCTAAGAAGAAAGAAGAAGAATACAAAGCTCGTATCTTCATTATATTGGGCATTGTCAAAAGAATTATACTACAAGCTCTTGCTTTTCGTGGTCATGATGGGTTTGCTAGCTCAATGAATAAGGGTAACTTTAAAGAGTTGTTGGACTTGTTCATAAAGAAAGACCCAAAGGTGGAAAAATTGTTTGGGGATGCAGGAGGGAACCATCAAATGACTTCACATGAGATACAATTGGATTTATGGAAGGCTTATGCACAAGAGACCACCAAAGTCATTATTGAGGAGATTGGAGATAGGAAATCTACTTTACTTGTTGATGAGTCAGAGATGCATCTATGAAGGAGAAAATGGCTATGTGTTTGAGGTTAGTAGCTTTCCTCGTATTGTATGTGTGTGTTGTTGTAGACTTGTAGGTGTCTTTTCTTGAAGTTTTTATATATTAATCATGCTCCATTCTCTTATGTAGGTATCTTGGCAAACGAGGGAAGGTGATTGAGAGATTCATGGCAGTTGAGCATGTTCCTGACACATGATCAACTTTACTAAAGGCAGCTTTGGATGGTATGTTTGCTACTCTTGGCTTATCCATGTCTAATTTGAGAGGACAGGGTTATGATGGGGCTTCAAACATGAGAGAGAATTCCATGGGTTGCAAAGATTGATCTTGGAGGAAAATCCTTATGCTCATTATATACATTGTTTTGCCCATCAGTTACAATTAGTGGTTGTTGCTGTTGCCAAGTGTTGTTCATCAGTAAGAGATTTTTTTAATACACGAGCATGGTGGTTAACATTGTGAATGCTTCTTGTAAAAGACATGATCAATTGTCCCAAGAGAAACATGATGAAATAGTGCGTCAAATAGAGGCTGGGGAACTTCTTGTGGGAAAAGGAAAAAACCAATTAACTAACCTTGCAAGACTGGGTGATACACGGTGGGGATCACATCATAAAACCTTGTGCCCTCTTGTTGAGATGTGGAAACCAGTTATAAAGGTATTAGAAAATCTACATAAAGATGCAGATAATGTTGCACAAAGAACCACAATCGCGGGATTGATAAAGCATATGGAGTCCTTTGAATTTGTTCTCATATTGCATCTTATGATTACACTATTGGGCAAGACTTACAATCTGTCACAATGCTTGCAACTGAAAAATCAGAATATTGTACGTGTCGTGGGATTGATTAAAACCACATTGGATGATATTGAAAATATAAGGCAGAACAGTTGGGATGGGCTCTTTAAAGAGGTAACATACTTTTGTGTCAAACACAACATTGTAGTGCCAAATATGGAAGATACAAGAACTGCCAATGGGCGTTCAAGGAGTTGGGGTGGGCAATTGGTAACTTACAACCATCATTTTAGAAATGAAATATTCAATGTGTTGCATGATCAACTTATTGTGGAGTTAAACAACCGCTTTGCTGAAAGGTCTACTCATTTGTTGAGATGCATTGCTTGTCTTGACCCCAAGAATTCATTTGTCAACTATAATGAAGACAAGCTAGTAGATCTCACTAATATGTATACCGCTGACTTCTCTACATACGAAGTTAGTTTTGTCCTTAGAAACCAACTAGACTCATTCATTCGGGAAGCAAGAGCTGATCCACATTTGATGAATTGCAATGACCTTGGTCATCTTGCCATAAATATGGTTACAACTGATATGCACACAACTTTTCCCTTGGTTTACCATCTTGTTGAGTTAGCATTGATATTACCTGTTGCAACCGCAACAGTGGAAAGGGCATTCTCGACAATGAGCATTATCAAGAATGGATTGAGGAACAAAATGGGTGATGATTGGATGCATCATAGAATGGTATGTTACATTGAGCGAGATTTGTGACTATTGAAGAATCAAAGATCATTGAGCGATTTCAAGGTTATCGCAATTGCAAACGCCTTTTGCCTCGTCCTAGACATAAGTTTTAAAATTTTGCATCTATTATTAATTTTTTTTCTTGCTATATTATGCACTGATTTGCATTTCAAAATTTACCATTCAAGGTTTAGCTTCTTCAGCTATCGAAGATGTAGTCATGGGAGGTTCGGATCAACCAATCTTTTGATTTGGTATTAATCTTTTGTATCATCTATATATGCTACATATTGTCTTTTGAGTTATCTTGCTTTAGTTGACCCATCATGGAACAAATGTTGTCATTGGATATTATGTTTGGTGTATTATTAGTTATGTAATATAGATCGATTTCGTATGACTTGAAACTGGAGTTTTTTGGGGTAGTTTTTAGCCCTTAGTTTCTCGCATGGGGCATCAGCCAATCCTGGCTCCGCCACAGGGGACAGGCAGGGCACTCGCGCCGCCGCCAGCACCCTCCTTCTCCCTCACTCCTCCCTTGCCGCCGCCAAAGGACGCGGTCAAGCAAATCCTATCCGGTGTTGGCAGCGGTGGGGTGTTTTGTCTTTTGCGCAGGGCCTCCGCCATGGGGAGGCGCCGCTGGGCCGGGACACCGCGATGGAGTGGGTCACGATGGTGTGGCGGCGGATCCCCATGGCAGTGGTGCTTGGGACCGGCGGTGCACGACGAGCTTCGAGGTGGCGGATCATGCAGGCGAGGGGGTGGTGATGGATCCTGATTTGGCATTCGTCTTCAATCAGTGGCACGAGATGTGGGTAGCGCGGGCCAGTGTTCTCCACTGTGGTAGCGATGGCATCGGCGTGGTGGAGGCAGCGGTGTGGTGGCGGTCCTAGTGCTCTTATCGCATCACAACAATGATCAACATGATATGTCCTCTTTGATCTGGCTGTCGACGTGTTCCGGAACTGCTGCCAGAGATCTAGCCCAACGATATCTAAATCAGATAGAATCCGGTTGTGCGCGTCCATATCAGCCTACACGGCTCCATGAGGGCACTGTATGAAGCTCAATTGCTTGTTGACACCATGGGACATGTTGGTATCTCGATTTCCATGGCTTAGACAACGATGTAGAAGGTCATGGTAACTGAGATGGAGGATCAGTAAGGCGAAGGGGGCCTTGGAGGCGGGAGTCAGCCAGGTGTTTGATAAACTCTCAGAAGCAGCAGTGAAAAGTGGGGGCGGCAACACTGAAGGATTTTATTTTTGGTGGTGCTCTTCGGGTGCCAGATGACTTTCAGGGTGAAAACACAAGGTCTAACCTTCATTAGTTATGCCTAGCAATTGCATTGCTGATTGTATAGTTTTGAGAACTCGGACAACCTCCAAGTGAAAACCTAAGATCTTGGATTGGGCGACGACGGTGCTGCACTGTTTTCTTTTTGAAGGCATCAATTTTCAAGACCTTTTATGTTTTCCAGGTGCTGTCTTTGGTGGTGGTTTATGTGATACTGCTAAGATGAGTTGATCATCGTCGCGAGGCCTTTGATTTTTTTCCTTTCTTTTTTTCTTTTCGAACTGTGTATGACATCTTGTTGTTGCAGAGGCTGGGTGTAATTGGTATCTTCGCGATACTAATATATTCCCTTTTTCAACAAAAACCAAATTTAATGCAAACCAGATGATTTACATTTAAACCGGACTGAATTCATAAAAAAGTTTGAAATTTTCATTAAATGAAAGTGGACATGCATTTCTTTAACATACCAAAAGCTATCCTAGTCTAAATTTTCACTAACCATGGGCATGATCTTTGCCAGACCTAGATGGTTATGTCTCCCATGCCTTACTCTTCCCTATCCGCGGTCTGCAGCCCAACCATGGACATCTCCGGTCGTGGTGACGTGGATGCACCAGGCTCATGGCCAGACTGGTGCAAAGGACGCAGAGCTGTTGACGTTGGCAATGTTCCTGCCCGCAATCTCCTACGTCGTCTCTGCGTCTGCCTTCGCCTTGTTCTCATTGAATAGGGTGTCGCACTCCGCTGCCATGACGCACGGTCGCCACCACTCACAGCGGATGTCACGGGCGATGTGCATGGACTCATACAGCGCCGGCCGCTCATCCACGAAGTTCAGGTTCTCCGTGACCATGGCTGCGACGACATCCTCATTCACCTGCATGCTGGTGATATGTCCCTCTGCGTGTCGGTGCTGCATGAGGAGCTATAGGTTGTATCACTGCTCCTCTTGCAGCACATGGAGATCGGCGATGCAAACGATTGTGGTTGTTCCTCCTCTGCCTTGAGTGATAAAGTCAAATCCAATAGATCTCGCGTAGAGGGTCCCGAGCCGGTAGCCTTGGCATGATGGTAACAGGGGACACAAGATTTACCCAGGTTTGGGCTCTCCCGAAAAGATAATACCCTACGTCCTACTTTGATTGTATTGTTTTGAAGGGAGTACAACGTACATGTTGATCTACCACGAGATTTACCCATGTTTGGGCTCCCCCGAAAAGATAACACCCTATGTCCTACTTTGATTGTATTGATTTGAAGGGAGTACAGAGTACATGTTGATCTACCACGAGATCGTGTGTGTATGACAGTTATGAATCTCTAAAATGTGATCTATCGACTAGCCTAGCCTCGATTTATATAATGTACTCGAGGCCTAGGATAACAGGAGTCCTACTGGGCTATGTCGGTGGAGAGGAGTCCTCCATGGATTAGGCGTCCTTATCTTGAACAACAACACTTCTGGAATATTCCTCCTATGCAGCATGGGACTTCTTGACATGGCCCCTTGATGAACCGCCATGGGGGTCCTCGGCCTAGCCTACCTGGCTGGGAGATGCTCCTCGACTCTTCAGAACTACTCCTTGTCCTTAGTCAGCGGTCTTGAAAGCTGGTTCAACAAGTATTCTCATTTCTGATCTTGAGGATCGCCAAAGCACATCTGAGTATACATGCCGAGCATCTAAGGAGCCCCTTTAGGTTCTCGATCTTTATCAAATGCCTTATTTTTTTCATGCCACGCCACATGTTTTAAGTTTTTTTGGCATGTATTGCGATGCCTCTTGCAACCGGTCTCTATGCTAGACTGCTTCCGAAGTGGTGCACCACCTTGGTTTTGAGTTGTCCATGTAGCTGGCTGGCCTCTGTGGAAAAAAAGTTAGCCTACCAAGCCAGTTTCTATGAGCGAATTTTTCGTGGAGCAATTCCGATTGATGCAATTTATTCACTGTCAAGATGCATAGGTGATGACCACAAGTATAGGGGATCAATTATAGCTCTTTTCGATAAGTAAGAGTGTCGAACCCAATGAGGAGCAGAATGAAATGACAAGTGGTTTTCAGTAAGGTACTGTCTGCAAGTGCTGAAATTGTAAGTAGCGAGTAGTTTGGTAGCAAGATAATCTATAACGAGCAAGTAAAGATAATTGTAACAAGTATGCATCAAGGTAGCCCAATCCTTTTGAGACAAAGGACAGGCCAAAATGGTCTCTTATGATAAGCAAAGAGTTCTTGAGAGTACACGGGAATTTCATCTAGTCACTTTCATCATATTGGTTTGATTTGTGTTCGCTACTTTGATAATTTGATATGTGTCTCGACCGGTGCTTAGGTTCTGTTCTTACTTGAACAAACCTCCTACTTATGATTAGCCCTCCCGCAAGCATACGCAACTACGAGAAAAGTATTAAGGATAAATCCTAACCATAGCATTAAATTTAGGATCCAATAAGTCCCTTACGGAATAGTGCATAAACTGGGGTTTAAGTTCCTGTCACTCTCGCAACCCACCATCTATTTACTACTCCACAATGCATTCCCTTAGGCCCAAATATGGTGAAGTGTCATGTAGTCGACGTTCACATGACACCACTAAGGGAATCACAACATACATACTATCAAAATATCAAACACATATCAAATTCACATGATTACTTGCAACATGATTTATCCCGTGACCTCAAGAACAAAGGTAACTACTCACAAACAACAAACATGCTCATGATCAGAGGGGTATTAATATGCGTAATGGATCTAAACATATAATCTTCCACCAAATAAACCATATAGCAATCAACTACAAGATGTAATCAACACTACTAGTCACCCCCTAGCAACAATCTATAGTTCTGGTAACAAGATTGAATATAAGAGATGAACTAGGGTTTGAGATGAGATGGTGCTGGTGAAGATGTTGATGGAGATTTCCCTCCCCAAGATGGTAGAGTTGTTGGTGATGATGATGACGATGATTTCCCCCTCCGAGAGGGAAGTTCCCCCGACAGAATCGCTCCGTCAGAGGGCAAAAGTGCTCCTGCCCAAGTTTCGCCTCGAGGCGGCGGCGCTCCATCCAAAAAGTATTATTGTGATTTTTTCTAGGTCAAAACCACTTCATACCAGAAGATGGGCACCAGAGGTGGGTTGAGGAGGCCACAACCCACCAGGGCGCGCTAGGGGGGCTTGGCGCGCCGAGGTGGGTTGTGCCCACCTGGTGGCCCCTCTGGTACTTATTGACTCCAATATTTCTTATATATTCCATAAAAAAATCTCCGTAAAGTTTCAGCCCATTTGGAGTTGTGCAGAATAGGTGGCCTGACGTAGCTTTTCCAGGTCCAGATTTCCAGCTGCTGGAATTCTCCCTCTTGGTGTGTTCCTTGCAAGTTATGAGAGAAAAGGCATTAGAATTACTCCAAAAAGCATTATTATGGATAAGAACATTGTAAATAACAGTAAGAAAATATGATGCAAAATGGATGTATCTGCTCCCCCAAGCTTAGACCTCGCTTGTCCTCAAGCGAAAACCGAAATCGAAAAACATGTCAACATGCTTTGAGAGAGAGGTGTCGATAAAAACAAAGTATGGACACAGAAGCATCATGTTGATTATTATAACAACAACAAGATTAAACAAAGGACTTTTATCATAGAGCTTTCATCATATACTTCCTACGAATAAGTAATAGTTCATCACACAATCGAAGTATAAAGCAAAAACTTTATTAGAAACCAACAAACTATGTTCTCAGTCAACTTTGCAACTACAATTCATCATCTTTTCAAGAAGAGTCACCTATCAGAGCCTTTAAAACAAGTCCACATACTCAACCATCATATAGTCTTCTATGATAGCTAACACTCACCTTGTACCCATGAACAAAACGTTTCAATTAGACACATAGAAAGATAGGGGCTTATAATTTCGCCTCCCAACATGCTGACCTCAAGGGTGATGTCAACAATAATAACTCATGATGTCTATATTCAACTGGACATATGTGCCTAGATCTTTCCTCACCACATGATGCTTGCCAAAAGAGAGAATAAAAAGGAATAGAAGGAAAACTTTGACTCTTTGCATAAAAGTAAAGGATAGGCCCTTCACAGAGGGAAGCAGAGGTTGCCATGCGCTTATTTGTTTGCATGCTCAACCCCTTAGTGCAAAAGAACGCCATGTTACATTTCCCCTTAAGATGACAAGCTTTATTATGCAGTCTGTCGCTTCTATTCGTTGTCATCCAAGTTCGTGCAACGCTCAATTTTCTCTTGCACTAAAACATCTCACATAGCTAGAAGCAATTTTTATTGCCTTTTTGACCTAGGTAGGTATGGTGGACACTTGAAAAAGATTTGGGTTTAAGGGTTTTTGGATGCACAAGTAGTATCTCTACTTAGTACAGAATTTTTGGCTAGCAAAGATAGGGGGCAAGCATCACATGTTAAAGGATCTATGACAATATGACTTCTATGTGAATATAAACAAACATAAACCCTTAAGTTGTCTTCCTTGTCCAACGTCAACAATTTCGGCATATAATATTTTGATGAGGGCTCACAATCACAAAAGATTTCTAGGATATTATATCTATATGCGAATCTTCTCTTCCCTTATTAATTCTTTCATGAGTTGCTTCATTGACTAATGCTATGTTTGTCAATCTCTAATAAAATTTTCTTACCTATACTTTTCCTTATGTGGTGCTATCACCTACCATAAGATTAGAATATAATCTTATTGGCTTATTTCCCTTCTTTTATTTATTTCCTTTCTCTTTTCCTTTCCTTCTTATTTCTTTTTTATTAGCAACATGAAAATAAAGAAAGCAAAAACTCAAACTAACTTTATTATATAACTTGCACACGATAACAATGATAGATCACTAAGCAAACTCAAAAAGAAGAAAAGATCGAACTAAACTTTATTCTTCTAAGCAAAAGATTTAACTAAGATAAGTAAAAGTAAAAAGATAGTGGGATGACACGGTACCGGTGCACCTCCCCCAAGATTGGCGGAAGCCAAGGGGAGTGCCCATACCCGATACTCAGTTCTCCTTTGGTGGTGAAGAAGGTGATGGTGGTGATGAAGCGATCTTGTCAAGAGATCCTGCAGCCGACGAGTGATGCTCCGAAGATAGATGATATGCTCTTGATGCAGAATATTTTCGTGAGCGAGACACTTATTTTGTATGCGAACCATTTCAAAAGCACGAAAAGCTTTAATCTCAGCATGAGTAAGGTGAGTAAGATATGGTTTAAGGATATCTTCCTCCTCCTCGGCCAATAGTGCTTGTGTTGCCACCGGGGATGGATCCACGGTAGTTTCCTTGCCCTTGTATCCTTTGATAGCGTCCATGGGCTCCTCCCTCTTCATCTCGATCTTCATCATCCAAGCATCTTCTTCCATGTGGTTGGAGGAACAGGAAGACATGCCGCCCAGCTTGACAAATCTGGCCAGGAACAACAAGAAAAGAGAACAGAGAATTTTCTCCACGATATAGTGGTTAACGGGTTCGGGAAGTATATATAATTTTTTTTATCTTGGAGGACAAGCATATGGAAGAAAAATGGAGTACGATAGGTGTTTGATAACCCACAAGTATAGGGGATTGCAACAGTTTTCGAGGGTAGAGTATTCAACCCAAATTTATTGATTCGACACAAGGTGAGCCAAAGAATATTCTCAAGTATTAGCAGCTGAGTTGTCAATTCAACCACACCTGGAAACTTAATATCTGCAGCAAAGTATTTAGTAGCAATGTAATATGATAGTAGTGCTAACGGTAGCAAAAGTAATATTTTTGGTTTTATAGTGATTGTAATAGTAACAATGGAAAAGTAAATAAGCGAAGAACAATATATGAAAAGCTCGTAGGCAATGGATCAGTGATGGATAATTATGTCCGATGCGATCAATCATGCAATAGTTATAACATAGGGTGACACAGAACTAGCTCCAGTTCATCAATGTAATGTAGGCATGTATTTCAAATATAGTCATACGTCCTTATGGAAAAGAACTTGCATGCTATCTTTTGTCCTACCCTCCCATGGCAGCGGGGTCCTATTGGAAACTAAGGGATATTAAGGCCTCCTTTTAATAGAGTGCCGGACCAAAGCATTAACACATAGTGAATACATGAACTCCTCAAACTACGGTATTCACCGGTAAGTATCCCGATTATTGTCACTTCAGGGTTAACGGATCATAACACATAATAGGTGACTATAGACTTGCAAGATAGGATCAAGAACTCACATATATTCATGAAAACATAATAGGTTCATACCTGAAATCATGGCACTCGGGCCCAAGTGACAAGCATTAAGCATAGCAAAGTCATAGCAACATGAATCTCAGAACACAATGGATACTAGGGATCAAACCCTAACAAAACTAACTCAATTACATGATAAATCTCATCCAACCCATCACCGTCCAGCAAGCCTACGATGGAATTACTCACGCACGGCGGTGAGCATCATGAAATTGGTGATGGAGGAAGGTTGATGATGACGATGGCGATGGATTCCCCTCTCTGGAGCCCTGAACGGGCTCCAGATCAGCCCTCCCGAGAGAGTTTAGGGCTTGGCGGCGGCTCCGTGTTGTAAAACGCGATGAATCCTTCTCTCCGATCCCCCCCGAACACGAATTTATAGAGTTGGAGTTGAAGTCGGAAGAGCACCAGGGGCCCACAAGGCAGGGGCGCGCCCCCACCCTCGTGGACAGGGTGTGGGCCCCCTGGCCTTGATTCTTTCGCCAATATTTTTTATATATTCCAAAAATAATCTCCGTTGATTTTTAGGTCATTCCAAGAACTTTTATTTCTGCACAAAAAATAACACCATGGCAATTCTGCCGAAAACGGCGTCAGTCCGGGTTAGTTCCATTCAAATCATGCAAGTTAGAGTCCAAAACAAGGGCAAAAGCGTTTTGGAAAAGTAGATACGTTGGAGACTTATCAACTCCCCAAGCTTAAACCTTTGCTTGTCCTCAAGCAATTCAGTTGATAAACTGAAAGTGATAAAGAAAAAGTTTTACAAACTCTGTTTGCTCTTGTTGTTGTAAATATGTAAAGCCAACATTCAAGTTTTCAGCAAAGATTATGAACTAACCATATTCACAATAACATTTAGGTCTCATGTTTACTCATATCAATGACATAATCAACTAGCGAGCAATAATAATAAATCTCAGATGACAACACTTTCTCAAAACAATCATAATATGATATAACAAGATGGTATCTCGCTAGCCCTTTCTGAGACCGCAAAACATAAAAGCAGAGCACCCCTGAAGATCAAGGGCTGACTGGAAATTGTAATTCATGGTAAAAGAGATCCAGTCAAGTCATACTCAATGTAAACTAATAGTAATACATGCAAATGACATCGGTGCTCTCCAACTAGTGCTTTTTAATAAGAGGATGATGACTCAACATAAAAGTAAATGGATAGGCCCTTCGCAGAGGGAAGCAGAGATTTGTAGAGGTGCCAGAGCTCGATTTTGAAATACAGATGAATAATATTTTGAGCGGTATACTTTGATTGTCAACATAACAACCGAGAGATCTCGATATCTTCCGTGCTACACACATTATAGGCGGTTCCCAAGCAGAATGGTAAAGTTTATACTCTCCCACCACCAACAAGCATCAATCCATGGCTTGCCCGAAACAATGGGTGCGTCCAACTAAAAACAATTCTGGGGGAGTTTTGTTTGCAATTATTTTGATTTGATTTGAGCATGGGACTGGGCATCTCGGTGACCAACCATTTTCTCGTGAGTGAGGAGCTGAGTCCACTCCTCTTGAGAATAACCCGCCTAGCATGGAAGATACAGACAGCCCTAGTTGATACATGAGCTATTCGAGCATACAAAACAGAATGTTTATTTGAAGGTTTAGAGTTTGGCACATACAAATTTATTTGGAACGGCAGATAGATACCACATATAGGAAGGTATTGTGGACTCATATGGAATAACTTTGGGGTTTATGGAGTTGGATGCACAAGCAATATTCCTGCTTAGTACAAGTGAAGGCTAGAAAGAGACTGGGAAGCGACCAGCTAGAGAGCGACAACAGTCATGAACATGTATTAAAATTAATCAACACTAAATGCAGGCATGAGTAGAATATAATTCACCATGAACATAAATATCGTGGAGGCTATATTGATTTTGTTTCAACTACATGTGTGAACATGTGCCAAGTCAAGCCACTCGAATCGTTCAAAGGAGGATACCACCCTATATACCACATCATAACCATTTTAATGGCATGTTGGCACGCAAGGTAAACCATTATAAACTCCTAGCAAATTAAGCATGGCATGAGCAACTATAATCTCTAATTGTCATTGCAAACATGTTTCATTCATAATAAGCTGAATCAGGAAAGATGAACTAATCATATTTACAAAAACAAGAGAGGTCGAGTTCATACCAGGTTTTCTCATCTCAATCAGTTCATCATATATCGTCATTGTCGCCTTTCACTTGCACGACCGAATAGTGTGGATAATAATAATAGTGCACGTGCATTGGACCAAGATGGAATCTGCAAGCATTCAACTCAGGAGAGAAGACAAAGTAATATGGGCTCTTTGTTAGATCAACAATAATGCATATAAGAGCCACTCAACATTTTCATCATGGTCTTCTCCTCTCGACCCCCAAAGAAAAGAAAGGAACAAAACTATTTACACAGGAAAGCTCCCAACAAGCAGAAGAAGCATGAGAAATCTTTTTGGGTTTTCATTTTAATTACTACTATTACAGGCATGGAAAGTAAACTAACTAAAACCTACAACTATTTTTTTTGGTTTTTCTTAAGGTTTTTCAAACACACAAGAAGAAAGATTAAAAAGAAAATAAACTAGCATGGATGATACAATGAAAAAGTATGAGCACCGACAACTCGCATGTGTGTGTGAACATAAATGTAATGTCGGTGAGAAATACGTACTCCCCCAAGCTTAGGCTTTTGGCCTAAGTTGGTCTATGCCCAAGGATCAAAGTTGTAGCTGGGGTCGTACTGAGAGGCAGCGACAATTGCCTCATGAGCTGTAGCTTGGAGGTGAGCTGCCTCCATCCTCCTCTCGTACTCACTCGCCTCCTCCCTGGTTATAACATATCTCCCGTTTGTCTGAAAGTCAAAGAAAGCATGAGCAGGGAGAGCAACGTGGAAAGTGCGCCGTCTGTCAAATATTAATCGGTGCTGGAAAAACTGATTGTTCCTCTCAACAAACTGATGACGAACCATAGCATTATAATCTAGATAAGCAGGAGGCAACTCAATATCATCCCCACGTATGGGTATACCAAGAAAGTTAGCTACACGAGTTGCATAAATTCCACCAAACAAATCTCCAGTTAAACCATTAAGATGCAACCTACGTGCAACAATAGCCCCCAAGTTATATTGTGTATCTGCTAATACAGCACTCTTGAGAACACTAAGATCTGGAATGCACATGTGACAAGCCTCATCCTTACCATTAATGCATCTACCTATAAAGAGAGCAAAATAATGTATGGCAGGAAAATGAATGCTCCCTATGGTAGCTTGTGTTATTTCTCTAGATTCCCACACAGTGGTACTAGCAAGAAATTCTTTAAATTCAGATTTGTGAGGTTCACTAGCACTACCCCACTACGGGAGTTTACAAGCAGTATTAAAGTCTTCTAAGTCCATAGTATAAGATTTATCATAAAGATCAAATAGGACAGTGTGAGAATTGTGCGAGGATGTAAATTTAAACCTTCTCACAAATGAATCAGTTAAGTAGAGGTATTGCCAGCACTATCTGCCTCGAAGCTCTCTAGATCAGCATTACACACATATGCGTCAAATTCTTCCTTGATGCCTTCCCGAACCATGAAATCCTCTGACGGCCATTCACAAGGCCGCACTTGAGCCTCCCTTGGTAGTTCATTGTCCGGCTCGCGTATTGCGGGCCTTGGGCCTTGCTTCCTTGAGGAACCACCTTGGTACATTTTCCTAAACATATTTCTTCCTCTGAAAAATTTCTAAAACTTTTAGTGACTCAAAATAAAAGTGAACCAAACTCAACAAAATTGATAGCAACTACTCCTACAAGTGCCTAGAGGCTATATCATGCATTAAAACTACCGTTGACCACATAAATTTGACATGCAAGCTCAAGAACAGGGTCACCTAAGCAACAAAAATTTGCAATAAATAAAGCACTAGAGCAAAAAACTAATTGGACCATTGGAGGAGTCACATACCGAAGAACAATCCCCAAAGAAGTTTTGCGAATGGAGCTTTGAGCAAGGAGATCGAAAACGGCAGCAAGATGAGCAAGAACTCGGGTTTGAGCTGGTGGGTGATTTTTTCTGGAGCAAGACGAAATGTGTGGGTGCAAGGATTGGAGGGGGCCCACATGGGGTCCACAAGGTAGGGGGAGCACCCAAGGGGGTGGGCGCGCCCTCCACCCTTGTGGGCACATGGTGGGTCCCCCTGGTGTGTTCTCAGTGCCAATAATTCTTAAATATTCTAGAAAAATCATATTAAATTTTCAGGGCATTTGGAGAACTTTTATTTTTGGGGTATTTTTTATTGCAAGGATAATTCAGAAAACAGACAGGAGATACTATTTTTTTGCTTTATTTAATATAAATAACAGAAAGTAAAAAGAGGGGACAGAAAGTTGTGCTTTCTAACTTCATCCATCTCATGCTCATCAAAAGGAATCCACTAACAAGGTTGATCAAGTCTTGTTAACAAACTCATTCCAAATCGCATGACACTGGAGAAATCGAATAACACTAGGTTACCTCAATAGGGATATGCACACCCCCAACAATAAGAATATCATATTTCTTCTTCATAGTAGGAAGAGGAAATTCAAAACCTCCAATAGTGATTGTTGAAATTTTTCCAATAGAATTGATAATGTGGACTTGAGGTTGTTTCCTCGGAAAGTGTACTGTATGCTCATTACCATTAACATGAAAAGTGACATTGCCTTTGTTGCAATCAATAATAGCCCCTGCAGTATTCAAAAATGGTCTACCAAGGATAATCGACATACTATCGTCATCGGGAATATCAAGAATAACAAAGTCTGTTAAAATAGTAACGTTTGCAACCACAACAGGCACATCCTCACAAATACTAGCAGTTGATTTATCAGCCATTTGTAAAGATATTTCAGTAGGTGTCAACTTATTCAAATCAAGTCTATGATATAAAGAGAGAGGCATAACACTAACACTAGCTCCAAGACCACATAAAGTAGTTTTAACATAGTTTCTTTTAATGGAGCATGGTATAGTTGGTACTCCTGGATCTCCAAGTTTCTTTGGTATTCCACCCTTCAAAGTGTAATTAGCAAGCATGGTGGAAATTTCAGCTTCCGGTATCTTTATTTTATTAGTAACAATATCCTTCATGTATTTAGCATAAGGATTCATTTTAAGCATATCAGTCAAACGCATACGCAAAAAGATAGGTCTAATCATTTCAGCAAAGCGCTCAAAATCCTCATCATCCTTTTTCTTGGATGGTTTAGGAGGAAAAGGCATGGGTTTCTGAACCCATGGTTCTCTTTCTTTACCGTGCTTCCTAACAACAAAGTCTCTCTTATGATAACGTTGATTCTTTGATTGTGGGTTATCAAGATCAACAGCAGGTTCAATCTCTACATCATTATCATTGCTAGGTTGAGCATCAACATGAACATCATCATTAACATTATCACTAGGTTCATGTTCATTACCAGATTGTGTTTCAGCATCAGAAATAGAAATATCATTGCGATTCTCAGGTGTGCCAACAACAGGTTCACTAGGAGCATGCAAAGTCCTATCATTTTTCTTTTTCTTCTTCATAGAAGAACTAGGTGCATCAATATTAGCTCTTTGAGAATCTTGCTCAATTCTCTTAGGGCGCCCTCAGGATACAAAGGTTCCTGAGTCATCTTACCCCCTCTAGTCATAACTCTAACAATATTATCATTTCTCTTATTGTTTAATTCATTGAGCAAATCATTCTGAGCTTTAAGTACTTGTTCTACTTGAGTGGTAACCATAGAAGCATGTTTACTGATAAGTTTAAGTTCACCTTTAACTCTAGACATATAATCACTCAAGTGTTCAAGCATATCAACATTGCGTTTCAATTGTCTACCAACATAAGCATTGAAGTTTTCTTGTTTAACAATAAAATTATCAAACTCATCTAAGCATTGGCTAGCAGACTTATAACGAGGAATATCACCTTCATCAAATCTATAGAGAGAATTTACCTTTACTACCTATGTCGGGTTATCAAGACCATCTATTTCTTCAATAGGTGGTAAATTCTTAACATCTTCATCTTTAATACCTTTTTCTTTCATAGATTTCTTTGCCTCTTGCATATCTTTAGGACCGAGAAATAGAATACCCCTTTTCTTTGGAGTTGGCTTAGGATTTGGTTCAAGAAGTGTCCAATCATTTTCATTACTCAACATATTATTCAATAGCAATTTAGCTTGATCAACAGTTCTTTCCCTGAAAACACAACCAGAACAACTATCCAGGTAATCTCTGGAAGCATCGGTTAGTCCATTACAAAAGATATCAAGTATTTCATTTTTCTTGAGAGGATGATCAGGCAAAGCATTAAGTAATTGGAGAAGCCTCCCCCAAGCTTGTGGGAGACTCTCTTCTTCAATTTGCATAAAATTATATATTTCACTTAAGGAAGCTTGTTTCTTATGAGCGGGGAAATATTTAGCAGGGAAGTAATAAATCATATCCTGGGGACTACGCACACAACCGGGATCAAGAGAATTAAACCATGTTTTAGCATCACCCTTTAATGAGAACGGAAACAACTTAAGGATAAAGTAATAGCGAGTTTTCTCATCATGAGTAAACAGCGTGGCTATATCATTTAATTTAGTAAGATGTGCCACAACAGTTTCAGATTCATAACCATAAAAAGGATTAGATTTAACCAAAGTAATTAACTCAGGATCGACAGAGAAATCATAATCCTTATCAGTAATAAAGATAGGTCAAGTAGCAAAAGCAGGGTCATATTTCATTCTAGCATTCAAAGACTTTTCTTTAAGCTTAGCTAATAATTTCTTAAGATCAGATCTATCATTGCAAGCAAGAAAGTCTCTAGCAGTTTCTTCATCCATAACATAACCCTCAGGCACAACATGCAATTCATATCTAGGGGGAGAATCTTTATCATCACTTTCATCAATATTATCAGTTTCAATAATTTCATTCTCTCTAACCCTAGCCAGTTGTTCATCAAGAAATTCACCTAATGGCACAGTATTATCAAGCATAGAAGTAGTTTCATCATAAGTATCATGCAAAGCAGAAGTGGCATCATCAATAACATGCGACATATCAGAATGAATAGCAGGTGTAGGTGTCGCAAGTTTACTCAAAACATAAGGTGAATCAAGTGCAGAGCTAGATGGCAGTTCCTTACCTCCCCTCGTAGTTGAGGGAAAAATCTTGGTTCTTTGATCTTTCAAGTTCTTCATAGTGACTAGCACATATAAATCCCAAGTGGCTCAAAGAATAGAGCTATGCTCCCCGGCAACAACGCCAGAAAATAGTCTTGATAACCCACAGGTATAGGGGATCGCAATAGTTTTCGAAGCTAGAGTATTCAACCCAAATTTATTGATTCGACACAAGGGGAGCCAAAGAATATTCTCAAGTATTAGCAGCTGAGTTGTCAATTCAACCACACCTGGAAACTTAATGTAACATCCCAAATTTTCAATTTGGAATGTTATACATTAGATCATCACTGCATATCATACTTTATTTGCTTTTGGTTGATCCTAGAAATTCTACGCAATTCAAGGACCCTCAGAGAGAGTTGGGGATTTCGTTATTTTCATATTTGAGTTTCTCAAATTTTGAAAATAGGATCATTTGATTTTAATTATTTTATCTTCAATTATTTCTATTATAAAAATATGAGAGAGGGAATAAAATGAATTTTCCAAAATAAAGAAATATTGAGGATTTAATAATAAAATCAAATAAGATTTTATTTTGGAGTTATTTGCTATTTTATTTGAATGTAGGAAAAATGCGCATTTTTCAAAATTGCATTTAGGCCCCAAATAAATATTCATCCTGTTCGGCTTAATTTTAGAAGTCGGGGAAAATTTATTTCGGGATTTTTGGAGTCAATTAAGTATTTCTTTTATTTGTTTTTCTGCGCGTAATTTTTTTTAAAACGCGCAACCGACTTAGGGCCGGTTTCGGCCAGGACTCTTCGGGTCGACCTTTATAAGGAGCCGACCCCGAGCCCGTTAAGCCCCAAACCCTAGCCGCCCGACCCCGCCGCCTCTAGCGCCGCCGCCGCTGCCCTACCGCCGCGCCGCGCCACCGCCGCCGACCCCGCAGCCGCCGCCGCCCGGAGCCCCGCCGCCCCGCCGCCGCCGCCGCCGGAGGTTGACCTCGCCGCCGCCGCCGGTTTTTCGTTCGGTTTTTCATCGGGTTTTTTAGATCTGTCTTTTTAGATCGGTTTATTTCCGGTTTAGTTTATTTAGCGAGCGTTCGCTCGTTTGTTCGTTTTAACGAACATGTTCACCGTTTAGTTACAGGAAACGAATGTTCGTTCGTTAATCTATTCGTCATTTTTCTTTTTCTCGGATTTTCCGCGATTATTTCTGATCGTGATTTCAGATCCGATTTTCGTTCTAGTATAACTTTTCGCTCGTTTATCGGAATCACGCGATTCAAGCGCCTGGAGTTTCGTCTCGAAACCCTCTTTCCGTTTAATCAACTCAAACAAGTTTTTTCTTTTGTAAAATTTGACCTAGATTCATATTAGTAAACTAAGTTTGTTTCTTTCGCCATTTGACTTTCGTTGCTTCGTTCGATTTGATTCTTTTTGCAAACCGGAGTTCTTAATTTGAACTTTCTAGTTAGACTTCTTATTTGAGTTTAACTGTGCATTAGTTGAGTACTTATTGTATGCTTGTTTGTTTGTGATAGAGTACCCGGAGTGCGCCGCTTGCTACTTTGAATCGCTAGGTTTCGCGGATCATCAGCAAGGCAAGTAACACTTTGATCATACCTCCTACTATCCAGTTTTTATTGCATTAGATCAACCCTCAAACTTTGCATGATTAGGATCAAATTAAATTGTGGGTTTTGGGAAGTAGATGAGGTAGTACCTATTACCTGTTTTATTATTCAAACCTTTGGGAGTTACTTCTATGTTTGCTTATATAGCCATGCTATGCTAGTAGACGTGGATTGGGTGAGTGTATCCATGACAGATGTGAGATTGTTAAATTAATGGTTTATTTAAGGTGGCAACTTAAACACACATCTGGGTGGATTGAGGCACCTGGGTATTCCAGCAATTGCCTGTTTTTCTTTATGGACCGCCACCCAGGCTCAAAGGGATCATGAGATTATTCATACTAGAAACTTCCGTGAGTAGCCACAAGCTACTACGGGCTCTAGCATAGTTGATTAAGTCGTGCGAACTCTTACAGTGGTAGACTAGCAGATGTAGGGGATGTAGGTTGGTACGGTCTACCCGTTCGTAAGGTGCTAGCGCTTCTGAAAGACTATGTCTCGGTCATCCGTTTCTCAAACATCATGTAGTGCGAGAATCCCAACGGAGGAGATCGAGTCTTGTGGGGAAAAGTGCGCAAACCTCTGCAGAGTGTATAAACTAATCATGGTTAGTCGTGTCCCCGGTTATGGACAACTTGAGTATCTAGTACTTGGATTATCATGTGAATCTCATCATGTCACTCTAATTAATATTGTTGGGTTTTAATGATGATGCTTAATTGGGATTGAGAGGGTGTCTACACTCTCAATGTTTAACAACCACCATGATAGTTAAATAAAATTTATTCCTTTGCAGTAGGGAAAAATTGGCTTTACACAAAACTGTAACCATAGAGCTTTCCACCAGCCAAATATGCATGTAGTATAGTCTTATTCTTCCATTACTCTCTATGTGTTATATTGCCAGCATATTCCATGTGCTGACCCGTTTCGAGCTGCAATGTTCATGTTGCAGACTTTTCAGACGACGAGTAAGGTGCCTTTTAGGTCGTGGTTCTATACTCAGTGATGCCGTTGGAGTTGATGGACTCACTTATCTTCCAAGCCTTCCGTTGTTAACGTTATTAGATGGCCTTAAGCCATATTTATTGTAATAAGTTCTGTTTTGAGACATTCGATGTAATAAGTGTGTGATTGCTACTCTGTTATAAATCCTTCAAGTACTGTGTGTGTCAGCATTACTGATTCAGGGATGACACTGAAGCACAGAGATCAGACCGTTTGAGGTCTGGTCGCTACACTTAATATCTGCAACAAAGTATTTAGTAGCAAAGTAATATGGTGGTAGTGGTAACGGTAGCAAAAGTAATATTTTTGGTTTTATAGTGATTGTAACAGTAACGACGAAAAAGTAAATAAGCGAAGAATAATATATGAAAAGCTCGTAGGCAATGGATCAGTGATGGATAATTATGTCGGATGCGATCAATCATGCAACAGTTATAGCATGGGGTGACACAGAACTAGCTCCAGTTCATCAATGTAATGTAGGCATGTATTCCGAAAATAGTCATACGTGCTTATGGGAAAGAACTTGCATGACATCTTTTGTCCTACCCTCCCGTGGCAGCGGGGTCCTATTGGAAACTAAGGGATATTAAGGTCTCCTTTTAATAGAGTATCGGACCAAAGCATTAACACATAGTGAATACATGAACTCCTCAAACTACAGTCATCACCGGTAAGTATCCCGATTACTGTCACTTCAGGGTTAGTGGATCATAACACATAATAGGTGACTATATACTTGCAAGATAGGATCAAGAACTCACATATATTCATGAAAACATAATAGGTTCAGATCTGAAATCATGGCACTCGGACCCTAGTGACAAGCATTAAGCATAGCAAAGTCATTGCAACATCAATGTCATAACATAGTGGATACTAGGGATCAAACCCTAACAAAACTAACTCGATTACATGATAAATCTCATCCAACCCATCACCGTCCAGCAAGCCTGCGATGGAATTACACATGCACGGCGGTGAGCATCATGAAATTGGTGATGGAGGAAGGTTGATGATGACGATGGCGATGGATTCCCCTCTCCGGAGCCACGAACAAACTCCAGATTAGCCCTCCCGAGAGAGTTTAGGGCTTGGCGGCGGCTCCTTATCGTAAAATGCGATGAATCCTTCTCTCTGGTTTTTTTCTCCCCGAACACGAATATATAGAGTTGGAGTTGAGGTCGGAGGAGCACCAGGGGGGCCATGAGGTAGGGGGCGCGCCCAGGGGGTAGGCGCACCCCCACCCTCGTGGACAGGGTGTGGGCCCCTGCCTTGATTCTTTTGCTAGTATTTTTTATATATTCCAAAAATAATCTCCATTGATTTTCAGGTCATTCCAAGAACTTTTATTTCTGCACAAAAATAACACCATGGCAATTCTGCTGAAAACAACATCAGCCCGGGTTAGTTCCATTCAAATCATGCAAGTTAGAGTCCAAAACAAGGGCAAAAGTGTTTGGAAAAGTAGATACATTGTTGACGTATCAGTGTCCTAGGTGGGTACAACCCACCTGGGCGCCAGGCTGCCTGGCGCACCCTGGTGTATTGTGCCCACCAGGGGACGCTTCCTGGGAGTTTCTTTATTTCCAAAATTTTAATATATTCCAAAACTAATAAAATATATTTTTGCAAATTTTTCGGAGTCCTTTTACTTACCGTATCATGTACCTCCTTATTTTGACAATTCTGGAGTGTTCCAGAAGGACTCTTTTATGTGTTCTTCCGGTGTCAAAGTGTGGATAATATTGCTTTCAACATTAATAGGCGTACCTGAGATATAATGCTTTATTCATTGTCCATTGACAACCTTCGGGTTAGTACCTTCGGAATTATTTATTTTGATTGCACCGGACTGGTAAACCTCCTTGATGACATAGGGGCCTTCCCATTTGGAGAGGAGTTTTCCTGCAAAGAATTTGAAACGAGAGTTGTACAAAAGAACATATTCTCTGACTTTAAACTCACATTTTTGAATTCTTTTGCCATGCCATCTTTTAACTTTTTCTTTAAATAACTTTGCATTTTCATATGCTTGGTTTCTCCATTCATCTAGTGAGCTTATATCAAATAACCTCTTTTCACCAGCAAGTTTGAAATCATAATTGAGTTCTTTAACTGCCCAATATGCTTTGTGTTCTAACTCAAGAGGCAAATGACAAGCTTTTCCATAAACCATTTTATAGGGAGACATACCCATAGGATTTTTATATGCTGTTCTATAAGCCCAAAGTGCATCATCTAATTTCTTAGACCAATTCTTCCTGGACCTATTAACAGTCTTTTGCAAAATTAATTTCATTTCTCTATTGCTAAGTTCAACTTGACCACTAGACTGAGGATGATAGGGTGATGCAATTCTATGATTAACATCATACTTAGAAAGCATTTAACGGAAAGCACCATGAATAAAGTGTGAACCACCATCAGTCATTAAATATCTAGGGACTCCAAACCTTAGGAAAATAACTTCCTTAAGCATTTTAATAGAGGTGTTTTGATCAGCACTACTAGTTGGAATAGCTTCTACCCATTTAGTAACATAATCAACAGCAACCAAAATATGTGTATACCCATTAGAGGAAGGAAAAGGTCCCATGTAATAAAATCCCCAAACATCAAAAGGTTCAACAGGAAGTGAATAATTCATAGGCATTTCTTGACGCTTACCAATATTATCTATTCTTTGACATTCATCACAAGAAGAGACAAACTTACGGGCATCCTTGAAGAGAGTAGGCCAATAAAATCCAGATTGCAATACCTTGTGAGCAGTTCTATCTCCAGCATGATGTCCTCCATAAGCTTCGGAGTGACATTTTCGTAGGACTTGTCCTTGTTCATGCTCACGTACACAACGTCTAATAATAATATCTACTCCTTCTTTATAAAGATGCGGGTCATCCCAAAAGTAATGTCTTAAATCATAGAAGAATTTTTTTCTTTTGTTGATACGTAAAGCTAGGTGGCAAATATTTAGCAACAATGTAATTAGCATAGTCAGCATACCAAGGAGTATCATTAGCAACATTTATTGCAGCTAACTGCTCATCAGGAAAACTATCATCAATAGGTAATGGGTCATCAAGCATATTTTCAAGCCTAGACAAGTTATTAGCTACGAGGTTCTCAACTCCATTTCTATCAATAATATGCAAATCAAATTCTTGTAACAAGAGAACCCAACGAATAAGTCTAGGTTTAGCATCTTTCTTTTCCACAAGATATTTAATAGCAGCATGGTCTGTGTGAACAGTTACTTTGGAATCAACAATATAAGGTCTAAACTTATCACAAGCAAACATCGCTGCTAAGAATTCTTTTTCGGTAGTAGCATAATTTCTTTGAGCACTGTCTAGAGTTTTACTAGCATAATGAATAACATTCAATTTCTTATAAACGCTTTGTCCTAGAACAACACCAACAACATAATTACTAGCATCACACATAATTTCAAAAGGCAAATTCCAATCAGGTGGTTGAACTATAGGTGCAGTAATTAAAGCTTTCTTGAGTATTTCAAAGGCTTCAAAACAATCATCATCAAAGACAAAAGGAATATCCTTTTGCAAAAGATTAGTAAGTGGCCTAGAAATTTTAGAAAAGTCTTTGATAAATCTCCTATAGAAACCAGCATGACCTAATAAACTATGAATACGTTTGATGTCCTTGGGACATGGCATTTTCTCAATAGCATCAACCTTAGCTTGGTCTACTTCAATACCTTTTTCAAAAAATTTATGACCCAAAACAATGCCTTCATTTACCATAAAGTGGCACTTCTCCCAATTTAAGACAATATTTGTTTGTTCACATCTCTGCAAAACTCGATCAACATTGCTTAAACAATCGTCAAAAGACTTCCCATAAACAGAAAAGTCATCCATGAAAACCTCAACAATCTTTTCACAAAAGTCAGAGAATATAGCCATCATACATCTTTGAAAGGTAGCAGGTGCATTACATAAACCAAAAGGCATACGTCTATAAGCATAGGTTCCAAAAGGACAAGTAAAAGTGGTCTTTTCTTGATCAGGTTGAGAAACAGGTATTTGCGAAAAGCCAGAATATCCATCAAGGAAGCAAAAGTGTGTGTGCTTAGATAATCTTTCAAGCATTTGATCAATAAAAGTCAAGGGGTAATGATCTTTTCTAGTTGCTTTATTTAATTTTATGAAATCAATTGCCATTCTATAACCTGTAAGAATTCTTTGTGGAATAAGTTCATTCTTATCATTAGGAACAACAGTTATACCTTCTTTCTTAGGGACACAATGAACATGACTTACCCATCTACTATCAGCTATAGGATAGATTATACCTGCTTCCAGAAGTTTTAATATTTCTGTTCTTACCACATCTTTCATCTTCGGATTTAACCGACGTTGGTGATCAACAACTGGTTTAGCATCAGGTTCCATATAATTTTGTGCTGACATAGAGTGGGACTAACACCCTTTAAATCATCAAGAGTATATCCAATAGCAGCTCGATGCTTCCTTAGAACTTTCAATAATCTTTCTTCTTCATGTTCTGAAAGGTTAGCACTGATAATAGCAGGATATATCTTCTTTTCATCTAGATAAGCATATTTCAAAGTGTCTGGCAATTGTTTCAATTCAAACACAGGATCACCTTTAGGTGGAGGGGGACCTCCTAGATTTTTGATAGAAAAAATGTGTTTAAGTAGAGGACGTTGTTCGAAGAAAATATTATCTATTTCATTTCTTTCATGCATATGTAAATCATTCTCATGGTCTAGCAAGTATTGCTCTAAAGGATCAATAGGTGGCACAGCAATAGAAGCAAGACCAATGAATTCATCCTTACTAGGCAATTATTTTTCATGATAATTTCTACTAAACTTGGAAAAATTAAACTCATGAGACTCATCACCAAAGCTAACTTCCACAGTTTGTTTCTGGCAATCTATCCTAGCATTAACTGTGTTCAAGAAAGGTCTACCAAAGATAATGGGACAGAAGTCATCAGGTGGAGTACCAAGAACAAGAAAATTGGTAGGATATTTTGTTTTCCCACACAAGACTTCAACATCTCTGACAATCCCAACTAGTGATATAGTGTCTCTATTTGCATGTTTAATAGTAACATCTATGTCTTCTATCTCAACAAGTGATATTTCCTCCCTAATTTCTTGATATAACTTGTGAAGAATAGCATTCACACTAGCACCCATATCACATAAACCATAATAACAATGATCTCCTATTTTAACTGAAATGACAGGCATGCCAACAACGGGTCTATGTTTATCCTTTCCATCAGGTTTAGCAATTCTAGCAGCTTCTTCACAGAAGTAGGTAACATGCCCATCCACATCTTCTTCCAAGAGATCTTTAACTATAGCAATGTTAGGTTCAACTATAATTTGTTCATCTGGTTTAGGTGTTCTAATAGAGCTTTTGTTAACCACGACTGGAACTTTAGCATGTTCCTTTATCCTAACAAGAAAAGGAGGTTTCTCAAAATAAGCAGTAGGAACAACTGGATCAACATTATAAAGTATATTTTCTTCTTTAACTGATACCGGTTCTTTAATTTCTTCTTTAATAGGTGGTTCATATCTAATCCACTTCTCTTTAGGGAGTTCAACATGAGTAGCGAAAGATTCACAAAAGGAGGCTACTATCTCAGAGTCAAGTCCATATTTAGTGCTAAACTTTAGAAAAGCATCGATATCCATAAAAGATTTAACACAATCATACTTAAGCTTTATACCTGACTCTTTACCTTCGTCAAGTTCCCAATCTTCAGAGTTGCGTTTAATCTTTCCAAAATATTCCACCGGAATTCAATAGTCTTCTTCATAAAAGAACCAACACAAGAAGTATCCAGCATGGTTTGATCAATACGAGAAAGCCGAGCATAAAAATTCTGAATAATAATTTCTCTTGAGAGCTCATGATTCGGGCATGAATATAACATTGACTTAAGCCTCCCCCAAGCTAGAGAGATACTTTCTCCTTCACGAGGCCAAAAATTATATATATAGTTCCGATCACGATGAACTAGATGCATAGGATATTTTTTTGGTGAAACTCCAATTTCAAACGATTCCAATTCCATGATCCATACCATGCCAATGCTTTTCCCTTCAAAGATAAAGGGAAAACCTTTTTCATAACTTCATCCCTGGGTAAACCTGCAAGCTTAAACAATCCACAAATTTGTTCCACATGTATCAAGTGCATATCAAGATGTTCCGTTCCATCTCCTGCATAAGGATTAGCTAGCAGTTGTTGTATCATACCCGAAGGAATTTCATATTCAATATTTCTAGTAAGTGTTGTAGGTTGAGGGGCAATTAATTGTGGTTCCGGATGAGGTTAAGATACCCCGAACATACCCCTCAAACGATTGTTTTCCATAGTAACAAGTAACAATAAATTTCAACACGCTATATAAATGTTCCCTTACCGAATTCCACTTACCAGAAGCGCTTCACTCTCCGGCAACGGCGCCAGAAAATAGCCTTGATGACCCACAAGTATAGGGGATCAATTGTAGCTATTTTCCATAAGTAAGAGTGTCGAACCCAACGAGGAGCAGAAGGAAATGACAACTAGTTTTCAGTAAGGTAGTGTCTACAAGTGCTGAAATTGTAAGTAGCGAGTAGTATGGTAGCAAGATAATCTGTAATGTGCAAGTAAAGATAATTGTAACAAGTATGCAGCAAGGTGGCCCAATCCTTTTGAGACAAAGGACAGGCCAAAACGGTCTGTTATGATAAGCAAAGTGTTCTTGAGGGTACACGGGAATTTCATCTAGTCACCTTCATCATATTGGTTTGATTTGTGTTCGCTACTTTGATAATTTGATATGTGGGTGGACCGGTGCTTAGGTGTTGTTCTTACTTGAACAAACCTCCTACTTATGATTAACCCTCCTGCAAGCATCCGCAACTACGATAAAAGTATTAAGGATAAATCCTAACCATAGCATTAAATTCTAGGATCCAATCAGTCCCTTACAGAAGAGTGCATAAACTGGGGTTTAAGTTTCTGTCACTCTCGCAACCCACCATCTATTTACTACTCCACAATGCATTCCATTAGGCCCAAATATGGTGAAGTGTCATGTAGTCGACGTTCACATGACACCACTAAGAGAATCACAACATACATACTATCAAAATATCGAACACATATCAAATTCACATGATTACTTGCAACATGATTTATCCCGTGACCTCAAGAACAAAGGTAACTACTCACAAACAACAAACATGCTCATGATCAGAGGGGTATTAATATGCATAATGGATCTGAACATATAATCTTCCACCAAATAAACCATATAGTAATCAACTACAAGATGTCCGGTAACAAGATTGAATATAAGAGCTGAACTAGGGTTTGAGATGAGATGGTGTTGATGAAGATGTTGATGGAGATTGCCCTCCCCAATATGGAGAGTTGTTGGTGATGATGATGACGATGATTTCCCCCTACAGGAGGGAAGTTCCCCCGGCAGAATCGCTCCGCCGGAGGGCAAAAGTGCTCCTGCCCAAGTTCCGCCTCGAGGCGGTGGCGCTCCGTCCCAAAAGTATTATTGTGATTTTTTCTAGGTCAAAACCACTTATATACCAGAAGATGGGCACCGGTGGTGGGCCGAGGAGGCCACAACCCACCAGGGCGCGCCAGGGGGGCCTGGCGCGCCCATGTGGGTGGTGCCCACCTGGTGGCCCCCTCTAGTACTTATTGGCTCCAATATTTCTTATATATTCTATAAAAAATCTCCGTAAAGTTTCAGCCCATTTGGAGTTGCGCAGAATAGGTGGCCTGACGTAGCTTTTCCAGGTCCAGATTTCCAACTACTGGAATTCTCCCTCCTGGTGTGTTCCTTGCAAATTATGAGAGAAAAGGCATTAGAATTACTCCAAAAATCATTATTATGGAAAAAAACATTGTAAATAACAGTAAGAAAATATGATGCAAACCAGATGTATCAATAGCCAGTATCCCTCAAGGTGTGTGTCGGCCAAAAGTCTAGTATGCACATGAAGGAAACAATAAAACCAATGGTCCCAGTAGCCCCTGAGATTCAGGTCGATTTACGAAATGACCTAAGGATCAAATCCTTGCTCGGCAACATTCTTTAGAAATAGAAATGCAGTGCAACAGCCCCCGAGACTCAGGTCGGTGTCACACCCTAGGGGCGGCTAGAATCGATGACGACGAGCAGAGGGAAGGAGAGGAGCAGAGCACAGAGACGAGCAGTAGGTAGGAGAAAGAGACAAGATAGAATGGGAATCAGAATATTCTCATTTTCCAACTTGTTTTTGCCCAACGCATCCGTTCGCTTATATAAGGCGAACTGGTTACAAGGCCCACGGCCCAACCCACACACACTCCATTTCATGGTCTATTACTGGCTGCTTAAATCTTCTTTCTCCCTCTCAATGTCTTGGACCTCTCGATCGCCTGCTTTGCACTGCTTACAGTACCCTCCCCTGAAGAACTAGCTTGCCCCCAAGCTGGTTCGCTCAGGTACCTTGTCTTGAGCACTTCGTAATCCTCCTAGGTTGCTGGTGAAGCAGGAAGCGTCGCCCATTTCACCAAAATCTGCAAATGTCCTGCATTCTTCTTCTTGACCAGCCGCCGATCGAGAATTTCCTCCGGCACCACACCCGTTACTAACAGATCCACCAGCACTGGTAATGAGGTGAACACCAAGGTGTGATCTGGGACATGTCCCTTCAACTGGGAAACATGGAAGACCGGATGCACTTGGCTCCCTCTTGGTAACTCCAGACGATATGCTGCACTTCCCACTTTGTCCAAAATTTTATAGGGACCAAAGCACTTGAGAGCCAGCTTATGACACGGACGATTTACCACAGTAGATTGAGCATAAGGTTGTAACCTTAAGTAGACCATTTCGCCAACTGCAAACTCCCTTTCAGACCTCTTGCGATCTGCAAACTGTTTCTATTTGCATTGAGATCTTGTCAGATGTTCCTTCAGAGCAGCGTTGTGCTCAGTGTGAGTGGCCAGCCACGTTTGAACGTCTGAGTTTTGAGATGTAGCATGTCCCCATAACTGGCCCATATTGGGGGCATGGCCGTAGAGCGCTTGATATGGTGTACAACCCAAAGAGGAGTGATATGAGGAGTTGTACCAAAACTCTTCTTGTGGAAGCCACGCTGCCCACTTCTTTGGAGAATCATGCACTGCACAGCGGAGGTACATTTCCAGACATTGGTTCACTCGCTCCGTTTGACCATCCGTTTGTGGGTGATAGGTCGTGCTCATCTATCATGAAAGTGACAACATAGGAGACTCTCTACAAGCCCATCATTGGAATATACAAGCCAAGTTCTATAATGTAAAATTCCCACTAGTATATGGAAGTGACAACATAGGAGACTCTCTATCATGAAGATCATGGTGCTACTTTGAAGCACAAGTGTGGTAAAAGGATAGTAGCATTGCCCCTTCTCTCTTTTTCTCTCATTTTTTTATTTGGGCATTTTCTCTTTTTTTATGGCCTCATTTTTTTCTTTTTTCTTTTTCGTCCGGAGTCTCATCCCGACTTGTGGGGGAATCATAGTCTCCATCATCCTTTCCTCACTGGGACAATGCTCTAATAATGATGATCATCACACTTTTATTTACTTACAACTCAAGAATTACAACTCGATACTTAGAACAAAATATGACTCTATATGAATGCCTCCGGCGGTGTACAGGGATGTGCAATGACTCATGAGTGACATGTATGAAAGAATTATGAACGGTGGCTTTGCCACAAATACAATGTCAACTACAAGATCATGCAAAGCAATATGACAATGATGAAGCGTGTCATAATAATGGAACGGTGGAAAGTTGCATGACAATATATCTCGGAATGGCTGTGGAAATGCCATAATAGGTAGGTATGGTGGCTGTTTTGAGGAAGGTATATGGTGGTTTTATGGTACCGGCGAAAGTTGCGAGGTACTAGAGAGACTAGCAATGGTGGAAGGGCGAGAGTGCGTATAATCCATGGACTCAACATTAGTCATAAAGAACTCACATACTTATTGCAAAAATCTATTAGTTATCAAAACTAAGTACTACGCGCATGCTCCTAGGGGGATAGATTGGTAGGAAAAGACCATCGCTCGTCCCCGACCGCCACTCATAAGGAAGACAATCAATAAATAAATCATGCTCCGACTTCATCACATAACGGTTCACCATACGTGCATGCTACGGGAGTCACGAACTTTAACACATGTATTTCTCAAATTCACAACTACTCAACTAGTATGACTCTAATATCACCATCTCCATATCTCAAAACAATTATCAAGTATCAAACTTCTCATAGTATTCAATGCACTTTATATGATAGTTTTTATTATATCCCTCTTGGATGCCCATCATATTAGGACTAAATTCATAACTAAAGCAAATTACCATGATGTTTAGGACTCTCAAAATAATATAAGTGACGCATGAGAGTTCATCTATTTCTACAAAATAAAACCACCACCGTGCTCTAAAAGGATATAAGTGAAGCACTAGAGCAAATGACAAACTACTCCGAAAGATATAAGTGAAGATAATGAGTAGTCGAATAATTATGCAACTATGTGAATACTCTCTAACATTTAATAATTTCAGATCTTGGTATTTTATTCTAACAGCAAGCAAAACTAAATAAAATAAAATGACGCTCCAAGCAAAACACATATCATGTGGTAAATAAAAATATAGCTCCAAGTAAAGTTACCGATGAACTAAGATGAAAGAGGGGATGCCATCTGGGGCATCCCCAAGCTTAGGCTCTTGGTTGTCCTTGAATATTACCTTCGGGTGCCTTGGGCATCCCCAAGCTTAGGCTCTTGCGACTCCTTATTCCATAGTCCATCGAATCTTTACCCAAAACTTGAAAACTTCACAACACAAAACTTAACAGAAAACTCGTAAGCTCCGTTAGCGAAAAAACACCAGTTCAAGGTACTGTAATGAGCTCATTCTTTATTTATATTGGTGTTAAACCTACTGTATTCCAACTTCTCTATGGTTTATAAACTCTTTTACTAGCCATAGATTCATTAAAATAAGCAAACAACACACGAAAAACAGAATCTGTCAAAAACAGAACAATCTGTAGTAATCTGGATCAAACGTATACTTATGGAACTCATAAAATTCTCAAATAAATTGCTGGACGTGAGGAATTTATCTATTAATCATCTTAAAAAATAATTAACTAAATAGCACTCTCCAAATAAAAATTGCAGCAATTCTCGTGAGCGAAAAGTTTCTGTGTTTTTACAGCATGATCAACAAGACTTTCCCCAAGTCTTCCCAAAGGTTCTACTTCGCACAAACACTAATTAAAAGCATAAAACCACATCTAAACAGAGGCTAGATGAATTATTTATTACTAAACAGGAACAAAAAGCAAGGAACAAAAACAAAGTTGGGTTGCCTCCCAACAAGCGCTATCGTTTAACGCCCCTAGCTAGCCATGATGATTTCAATGATGCTCACATAAAGGATAAGAATTGAAACATAAAGAGAGCATCACGAAGAATATGACTAGCACATTTAAGTCTAACCCACTTCCTATGCATAGGGATTTTGTGAGCAAAAAACTTGTGGGAACAAGAATCAACTTGCATAGGAAGGTAGAAGAAGCATAACTTTAAAACTTTAAGCACATAGAGAGGAAACCTGATATTATTGCAATTCCTACAAGCATATGTTCCTCCATCATAATAATTTTCAGTAGAATCATGAACGAATTCAACAATATAACTATCACATCAAGCATTCTTTTGATGATCTACAAGCATAGAAATTTTATTACTCTCCACACAAGCAAAATTCTTCTCATGAATAATAGTGGGAGCAAACTCAACAACATATTTATCATGTGAGGCATAATCCAATTGAAAACTAAAATCATGATGACAAGTTTCATGGTTATCATTATTCTTTATAGCATACATGTCATCACAATAATCATAATAGATAGCAACTTTGTTCACATAATCAATTGGAACCTCTTCCAGAATAGTGGATTCATCACTAAATAAAGTCATGATCTCTCAAAATCCACTTTCATCAATATAATCATCATAAGTAGGAGGCATGCTATCATCATTATAAATTTGCATATGAAAACTTGGGGGACAAAAAATATCATCTTCATCAAACATAGCTTCCCCAAGCTTGTGGCTTTGCATATCATTAGCATCTTGGATATTCAAGGAATTCATACTAACAACATTGCAATCATGCTCATCATTCAAAGATTTAGTGCCAAACATTTTAATGCATTCTTCTTCTAACACTTTGGCACAATTTTCCTTTCCATCATACTCACGAAAGATATTAAAAAGATGAAGCGTATGAGGCAAACTTAATTCCATTTTTTGTAATTTTCTTTTATAAACTAAATTAGTGATAAAACAAGAAACAAGAAGATTCGATTGCAAGATCTAAAGATATACCTTCAAGCTCTAACCTCCCCGGCAACGGCGCCAGAAAAGAGCTTGATGTCTACTACACAACCTTCTTCTTGTAGACGCTGTTGGGCCTCCAAGTGCAGAGGTTTGTAGGACAGTAGCAAATTTCCCTCGAGTGGGTGACCTAAGGTTTATCAATCCGTAGGAGGCGTAGGATGAAGATGGTCTCTCTCAAGCAACCCTGCAACCAAATAACAAAGAGTCTCTTGTGTCCCCAACACACCCAATACAATGGTAAATTGTATAGGTGCACTAGTTCGGCGAAGAGATGGTGATACAAGTGGTATATGGATGGTAGATAAAGGTTTTTGTAATCTGAAAATATAAAAACAGCAAGGTAACTAATGATAAAAGTGAGCACAAACAGTATTGCAATGCTAGGGAACAAGGCCTAGGGTTCATACTTTCACTAGTGCAAGTCCTCTCAACAATAATAACATAATTGGATCACATAACTATCGCTCAACATGCAACAAAGAGTTACTCCAAAGTCACTAATAGCGGAGAACAAACGAAGAGATTATGGTAGGGCACAAAACCACCTCAAAGTTATTCTTTCCAATCAATCCGTTGGGCTATTCCTGTAAGTGTCACAAACAGCCCTAGAGTTCGTACTAGAATAACACCTTAAGACATAAATCAACAAAACCCTAATGTCACCTAGATACTCCAATGTCACCTCAAGTGTCTGTGGGTATGATTATACGATATGCATCACACAATCTGAGATTCATCTATTCAACCAACACATAGAACCTCAAAGAGTGCCCCAAAGTTTCTACCGGAGAATCACGACGAAAACGTGTGCCAACCCATATGCATAAGTTCATGGGCGGAACCCGCAAGTTGATCACCAAAACATACATCAAGTGAATCAATAGAATAACCCATTGTCACAATGGTTATCCCATGCAAGACATACATCAAGTGTTCTCAAATCCTTAAAGACTCACTCCGATAAGATAACTTCAAAGGGAAAACTCAAATCATTACAAGAGAGTAGACGGGGAGAAACATCATAAGATCCAACTATAATAGCAAAGCTCACGATACATCAAGATCGTACCACCTCAAGAACACGAGAGAGAGAGAGAGAGAGATCAAACACATAGCTACTGGTACATACCCTCAGCCCCGAGGGAGAACTACTCCCTCCTCGTCCTGGAGAGCACCGGGATGATGAAGATGGCCACCGGAGAGGGATTCCCCCTTCCGGTAGGGTGCCGGAACAGGTCTAGATTGGTTTTCTGTGGCTATAGAGGCTTTTGGCGGCGGAACTCCCGATCTATTCTGTTCCCCGATTGTTTTAGGGTATATGGATATATATAGGAAGAAGAAGTACGTCAGGGGAGCCACGAGGGGCCCACAAGGGTGGAGGGCGCGCCCTAGGGGGGTGGGCGCCCCCCTAATTCGTGGCTCCCTCGTTTCTTTCCTGACGTGCACTCCAAGTCTATCAGGTTGCTTTCCTTCCAAAAATAACTTCTCCAGAAGGTTTCATTCCGTTTCGACTCCGTTTGATATTCCTTTTCTTCGAAACACTGAAACAAGGGAAAAAACAGGAACTGGCACTGGGCTCTGGGATCAATAAGTTAGTCCCAAAAATCATATAAAATAGCATATAAATGCATATAAGACATCCAAGATTGATAATATAATAGAATGGAACAATCAAAAATTATAGATACGTTGGAGACGTATCACAGTTTAGTTTGGAGACCTGTGTTAGCTCCCGCCCAAATCTTGTGATCTTGTTTAATTAAGCCCTCTTGCAACTGAAATCCAAGGCAAGCCTTTGGGTCTACTGCTAATTTTTGCAGCATTGCAGAGGCTACAGGATCCACTGAGTAGGAGTTGAATATTTCTTGCACCCACACTGGTTTACGGGTGGACACATTATGTACTTGAAATAGATGGGCAACTCTAGACAGAGCATCAGCTGCTGAATTTTCCACCCCCTTCTTGTAGTGGATAGTGAATTGCAAGCCCGCCAACTTGGTCATTGCTTTTCTTTGCAAATCTGAAGTCAAGTTTTGGTCTCCCAAGTGGCACAAACTCTGGTGGTCAGTTTTGATCACAAAAGGGGCTCTAGATAAGTAAGATCTCCACCTGTCAATTGCCATCATAATTGCCAGGAATTCCTTTTCATATATGGACTTTTTCTGATTGTTGACCCCAAATGCTTCACTATAGGAAGCCATTGGATGGTCTTCTTGTGACAGCACTGCCCCAACTCCTGTGTTGCAAGCATCTGTTTCCACAGTGAAGGTGTTCAGGAAGAGCTGATACTGGTGTGTTGATCATAGCTTGCTTGAGCACTTGGAAAGCTTGTTGAGCTGCATTAGTCCATACAAATGATTGTTTCTTGAGCAAAGTAGTGAGAGGTTTAGCCAATAGTCCATAATTTCTCACAAATTTCCTGTAATACCTTGTCAGGCCCAAAAACCCTCTTAATTCAGTAACATTTGTTGGAACATGCCACTGCATCATTGCCTTAGTTTTTTCAGGATCTGTTGCTACTCCTTGGTCAGAAATGATGTGCCCTAAATATTCCAGAGAGTTCTGAGAAAACACATATTTAGATTCCTTGACACACAACTAGTTTTCCTTGAGTATATCAAATACAGATTGTAGGTGTTCCAAATGTTCTTCCAATGTGAAACTGAATATTAAAATATCATCCATGAATACCAGCGCAAATTTTCTATTTGGCCCTGCAAGCAGGAAATTCATCACATACTGAAAAGTGCCTGGTGCAGTAGCTAATCCAAAGGGCATAACTCTGAATTGAAACTGTCCATGGTGTGTCTTGAAAGCTGTTTTGAACTCATCCTCCTCTTTCATTCTTATCTGATGGTAACCAGCTTTAAGATCTAATTTAGAAAACCATTTCCTTCCTCCTAATTCATCCAATATTTCATCAATAACTGGCATAGGAAATTTGTTCTTGACAGTTACTGCATTGAGTTTTCTGTAGTCCACACAGAACCTCCATGTGCCATCCTTCTTTTTGACCAATAACACAGGAGCAGCAAATGGGCTCATACTAGGTGTGATCAAACCAGCATCTAGCATTTCCTTGACCCGATTCTCTATTTCATCTTTATGTAAAGGTGAGTATCTATAGGGTCTACAGTTAACAGGAACTGTATCAGGAAGTAAATTAATAGAGTGATCAAAAGCTCTGTAGGGAGGTAAAGATTTTGGATCTCTGAACACTTCTTTGTTCCTATCTAGCACCTGTTGCACTGCTGGGGGTGTTTCCAATACAGGTGCCATCACAATCCTGTTGAGCAGGGCAGTGGCCCACACATCATTCCCTCTTTCCCACTTGACTAGTTTATCTGCAGAGACTTCCTCAATGTGGTCTTGTTTTACTGGCAACACACCTTACAACTTGATCTCCTGACCTTGGTACTGAAACTGAATCCACTTCTCAGCCCAATGACATTTCATCACCCCCCATTTCTCCAACCAATCCGTTCCCAATATGATATCATGGCCTCCCAGTGGTAATACTTGCATGGAACTGTAGAAGTTGTGTCCCTGAATCCACCAGGTTAGTTTAGGTACTCTTTCCACACAATTTATTATATTACCATTTGCTACTTTCACATGCATTGGTCTCTCTAGTTTTTCTGCAGTGACAGCAATTTTGTTCAATAAGGACTGATCTACAAAGGTGTGAGTGCTGCCCGAGTCTACTAGAATCAGTACCACTTTATTTCCCATCAGAGCTCTCGGTTGAGTTGTTTTAGGGTGAGCAGCTCCAGACAGGGCTGTAGCAGACACAGTAGCACATTCTTCAGTCTCTCCTGTAATTAGTGCGTCCAACACTACATCAGAGATTATCTCATGTGGATCCACAGCTTCAGCAGCTTTCAACTGAGCTTTCTCTACTACTGGTTGATGACACACATGTCCTGGCACAAATTTGTCCCCACACTTATAACACAGACCATTTGCATGCCTATATTCCTTCAGCTACTTTGCTTTCCACAACTCTCCTGTTGCAACCCAGATCTGTTGTCTGTCTTAGTATAAGCAGTCTTGGGAAAACTTGGTTTGTTGTTCTTCTGCTGCAGCAATAAACTCTCCTGTACAACAGCATATTGAGCTGCTACTTGCACATAATAGGGAATTTGAAACTCCACTGCAGAGTGCAACTCATCCTTTAGGCCCATAATAAACCTAGTCATGAGAAACGTCTCACTGAGTGTTGCCTCATATAGACTTACTGTATAAACCACCTGTAGAAACTGCTACTTGTACTCATCCACTGTGCCCAACTGCTTCAGCATCATCATCTCTTTCATCTTCTGTCTGTAGACATCCACATCAAACTCCAACAACACAGCATCACAAAATTGTTCCCAAGTGTGAACTTCACCGGTCTGTTTGAAAGCTTGGTACCAATGGGCTGCGTTGTCTGATAGATACAGAGATGCAGAAGTAACCTTGAAGCTTCCAGGAATGTTATACAATCTGAAAAACGCCTCACACTTGTCCAACCAAATCTGGACCTCAGTACCAGCAAACCGTGGGAAATCCATCTTCGGCATCCATTTCCACTTGTTCATGATCTCGTCACAGATCGGAGTCCCCGGTTGCTGAAGCCCAGGAGTGGTGTCAGGTACCTGAATAGGACGAGGTGGTGGTCGCCCAGGCAACTTCGGCCCTGCCCCCCAGAATGCCGTCTGAGACCTCTGACGCAGTTGGAGACGACGCTTCTGCGGTATCCTGCTGCTTGTGCAACTGGGCGGCATGTGTCTGGTTCTGTTGCACTTGCCCCAACGTATCACAGGAGAGATCGACCTTGACTTGTACCTGGTCCAGCCGCACTGTTTGCTCTGACAGCTTGGCGTCGAGAGCCTCAAGCTAAGCATGGATCCCATCGACAGCATCCAGCTTGTTCTGCGCCGCACGAAGCGCCGCGAACTCCTTCAGCATCCGCTCCTGGAACGCTTCCATCTCGTCTGCCAGGAAGCACGACTGCGGGTTGGGCTTGAATGTCATCGTGGTCGCCGGTTTCCTCCAAATCAACCCACCTTAGGTCGGGAATTACACGGATCGAACCCTAAGGTGATCCGCTACCGTCACCTTGGATTTGTCGGGTACGACTCAGGGGGAAAAAATGCGGCGCGGCGGCACGGCTCGCCGGAGCAGTGGCTCTGATACCAAACTGACACACCCTAGGGGCGGCCGGAATCGACAACGACGAGCAGAGGGAAGGATAGGAGCAGAGCACAGAGACGAGCGGTAGGTAGGAGAAAGAGATAAGATAGAATGGGAATCAAAATATTCTCATTTTCCAACTTGTCTTTGCCCAACGCATCCGTTCGCTTATATAAGGCGAACTGGTTACAAGGCCCACGATCCAACCCACACACACTCCATTTCATGGCCCGTTACTGGCTGCTTAAATCTTCTTTCTCCCGTTCAATGTCTGGGACCTCTCGATCACCTGCTCTACACTGCGTACAGTCAGTTGCGGCCGACTGATCTGAGGATCATAATCTCAGAAACCGTATTGCATTTTTAAATTTTCCGCACTTGGTCATCAATGCAGTAGCCCTCAAGACTTGGGTTGGGAAACATGACCGACTCTTGGATCGTATCTCCTCCGGAACTTGTTCAGACATCGTTTGTGTTTCACCATCGTCAAGGTGCAACTCGATGCCGAACTACGGGTCATAAAAGATCTTTCCCGAGTAGAATAACTCAAAGTACACATTGGCCAAGAGGATGTCCTGCCTCCTGAAAGGAAAACATACAAATAGGTTAAATGTGTCATACTATCGAAAAACCGAAAAACTTACGTCAAAAGTTTACGTTCGACTTAAGTCAACTTTTTTGGTGCCAATCTGAAATTGGTATTAAAATTAATTTGTGCTTCCGTCGTTCTTTAACATTACATGTGATCTCCAGTTTTCGAGTGGGCTAGCCTTCGGCTTCAACCTTCTTATCCCGAAGGCGAGGTGCTTCTCAGGACAATTAGACGAACTAAGCTCGAGCAACATATAGAGAAGCAAGGCATCCTGATTATTTGGCCGAGTACTCAAGCCCGAAAAATGAGTAGTAGAAAAAGACTTTGCAATGACTAAGAAGAAAACAGTTAAAATGACACATATAAGTTTAAGAGACCCTAGTTGACTTGGGTGAAGGAAGTGTTTTAGAACAACGTTTTTATTCTACACAAACATAAACATTGAAGAGTATCTCAGAAAAGGCTCCAAGTTTGTTGGCACATGTTGGAGAACAAAACACAATACCGTACAAAAAATTCCTCCAAAAAGGACATCCAAGAACCCGTTCACAAAAATATATGAACTCATGTCGAATATATTTTGGCGCAAAAACAAATTTGAAAATTGATGCACTGCTTGGGCCGCCCCCGGAGTTCGTTCCATCGGATCATCTACAAATTTTGAGTTGTTGCCATAGAAATTCTTCTATGAATGGTTGTATCTTCAAAGGAGGCCCGAGATGGCCGCTGGACTCTTTCTCCCAAACTTGCGTGGATTTATGCCTAGATTCGACAAGGCTTTGGTATATCGATGATTGCCAAATATTCTATCACCAGAATGCGATGATATTTTATGGGGTTGTTCTAGACTCAATTCCACATAATTATACTAAAGGAATCGTCAAAGTGATGCTCAAGGGTGAGGGGACAGCAAAAACGAATCCTCTATCCAGAAAGTTCTGCACGGTCGCAGGGGGACAATGTTGACATTGAGCCGCAAAGCACCATGGGAGAAATTTTGCATGATCTCGGTTGATATTGAAGTTAATGTTGATGAAGAAGCCCATCGATCTCTGGTAGTTCGACATGATAGATAGTCCTTGACCTAGTCGAGGTGACCAACTGAGGTGACAATGAAGATGCCAACGCCAAGGATGAAGATCCGATTCGGTGCGTAGATCACACCTGAACCGATCTAAACTCCCATCACACTGCGAGAGTACATAGCGGGACCTATATGGGCCACTAATTATGGAGTCAAATCTAGTAGATCTCGGGTAGGGGGTCCTGAGCTGGTAGCCTTGACACGATGGTAATAAGGGACACATGATTTACCCATGTTGGGCTCTCTCGAAGAGATAATTCCATACGTCCTACTTTCATTTATTGATTTGGAGGGAGTACCGAGTATAGGTTGATCTACCATGAGATCATGTGTGTATGAGAGTTATGAATCTCTAAGATGTGATTTATCGACTAGCCTAGCGTCGGTTTATATAATGTACCAGAGGCCTAGGATAACATGAGTCATAGTCAACTACTTTTGTGGAGAGGAGTCCTCCACGAATCAGGGGTCCTTGTCTTGAACAACACGGCTTCTGTAATCTTTCGCGTATGCATCATGGGCCTTCTTGATGTGGCCCCTTGATGAACTGCCATGGGGGTCCTTGGCCCGACCAACCTAGCCGGGAGACAACGTGGTGACTGATCCCTACTCTAGTACACCATCAATGACAGCCTCGTATGCACCTTCTTCTGTGCCATGGTGAAGTAGGAAAATGGCGTGGCCGCGGCCGCAGGCTCGTCATCAGATGCCTTCTTCATCATCGGTCATTTTCCTCTGAGCCCTCCTCCGGCAAGCTCTGAGGCAGTCCAGCCTCTATGCATCACACACGCTGGGCCTACCAACTGTTCACAAGGTCCGCTATCTCACACATCTACACCGACGGGAGCTTCTTCCACATCTCGTTGTCGATCGTCGTCATTGTGATGGAGGATGTCATGAAAGGAGGAGGAAGTAAGCGGAGGTCACAGACGATTATGGACGGTGGAGAAGTGGAGGTGGTGTGCTTTGTGCAGTGCACGTCTGTGTTTACATAGCACACGCCGGTCACGCAAAGCAACGGTCTTAATGCGGGTGCCCAGAGTGGGTTTCTCGGCCATCGTGCCTGTTTAATGTCGGGCAGGCAGACGGATTAGTAGTTGACTTCAATGCAGTAGAAGTCATCCCATTGCCCAGTTTGATCGCGTCACTCTGGGATGACAGAGCTTGGAATGAAAACTGGGTAGTGGACGCGTCGTGGGCAGCACTCTCAGGAGGCATGCCCCTACAATGCCCAACATGTTGTAGAGTGGTCGCATCCGCTCTAGACCGTCATAAATGCGGCGCCTCTTTCCGAAAGGATGGTTGGAGCATTCGCATGGGAGAGGCATTGAGTAGGACCACTTGTCAGACTTGTATGTGGTGGAGGTCCGGACTCCCGAACCTCCACAAAATTTGGTGTCGGTTTGCGAGAATTTGGACATTCGGACATGCGGACACATCTACAGTCATTTGCAACACTGTGTTAGATGACAAAATAGAGACCATATGCATCAGTACAAACATTCGTGGGCATTGTAGGGAATGGTGTTGGAGATGCCATAATATGAGGAAATTGTGTTTGTTTCAGTCATGTTCCCTCTAGCCCTAATGTTCTCTGATGGCATGGGCCATTTCTTCACGTTGCAGCTCGTGACACCTTTAAAACTCCAAATTCTTGGAGATGCCAGATGAAAATATCTCAAAGGTGTGAGGAAATGGGATGGGACATTTCTGTTGTCATGGAGTAACTTGCTCAAAAGTAGAGTAAGCCTAGGAAATTAAAGTAGCTTTGCCGAAATGTCAAAGGTACTCTTAGAGGTACCAAACCAAATGAGCTCAAAAGTACCAGGTCTATGTTGGAACGATGAGCTAAGAAAGAAATGTGATAAGATCGGAAGTGCAAGATACATTGGAGGTACCGGAAGTCACAACGGTGTGCTTGAATGGATTAAAAACTCAGAGGTGCCAGAAAAAGATCTCGGCAATTCGGAATTGAACTTTGGGAAACAGGGTTTGCTTAGCTAGAAAACTCTCTCCTCACTAGCTTGGCAGTACCCAATATAAACTATTCAAAGGTATGGAGAAGGATGAAAAGTGGAGGAAAATAAAGTTTTTTAAAATATACTAGGAATTTGGTTTAGGATCTTGAAAAGTAGTTCATCCTAAGTATTATGCTTGTGCCCCTCGTCATAGTAGAATTGTGAATACACTCAACGTGAATCTACCAAAAGGCTGGAAATTATGAACAACGCGCCTTTGGTTGTAACCACTTGAAAATATAAAAAAGTAGGGGTCACCATCCTTGCTCCCACTTTAATAAATGGACTAATTCATGAATTAAACTTGATAAGAATATTAGGGCATCTCTGGTTCATGGGATTCTCAGAACAAAGGAATAGGAAAATGCAGAGCACCGCGCGCTTTGAATCCTACATGATTTAAAAGCTACATGAGTTTGGATCAAACAATGTGTAATAGCACAGAAATAACAACAGAATTGTACAAAGATGTTTTAGTGGATGAAATATTTCATCAAAATAGGGTGAAATAGAATCATAAGGAAAAATTCTAAAGGATTCCAGTCTTGCGAATCAAATGGCTAAAGTAGGAAAAAATCCTAAGGATCTAAATCCTCCAAATATACTACTCCCTCCTATCCATATGAATTGTTGTTGATTTAGTGCAAGGTACAATAATTAATGTGGATTGGAGGGAGTATAAATTCATTTGAATCAAGTATTTTCATTCGATCCAAATATGGATCACCTTCCATTATGAGAGATAATAAAACAAAAACAAAAGTGAAACAACATCTTGGTGCAAATCAAAAACTATAAAGGCTCGGGAACTGGAAAAACGTAGGTTCAAGATGCCCAACATAGAGTACCAGCCCTGCTATGACATGCACCGCTAGCACCAAAGCGTAGAAGAAACACAAAGAAGCTAGTATTATATATTACAAAGGACTATATCTCCACCATCACTTCAACATTTCATCATCATCGACAAGGCAATGACTCATTTGCATCAAAATATTCATTGCCTTGTCCTTAATTATTCAAACCCATATGGGGCCTAATTGCAGTGCCATGTGAAACATCTTGTTTGCGCCGAAGATTACCCTAGAGACTTGGACACCAATCCTCCCTCGTTGCAACTCCTACCATCAATAACTACAACATCAAGAAGATCCCATATATAGGTATATAAGGAGCTCTCCTTTAATATTCTCTTGGTCATAACTCTTGATTGATTATAGGTCTCGAGAGTCCTTTTGCAGAACATCTGGCCACCCCTCACAACCTTAAACATGAGTTGCACGCAACAACTATTTGAAACATACCACTAGCAATGACATTTGGTTTAGTTAGTAACTTTCAGGATACAAATTTTGTTTGGCATCGTCGACACCTAGGTAATCATATGGCATCCCTCTATAACCTCATGAGTGACCTCACACCCACGGCGGATGTCGCCGGCTCTACGCATGGCCTCATACAGCGCTTGCTGCTCATCCACAAAGGTCGGTCTTCTGCGACCATGGCCGTGACACCATCCTCGTTCGCCTGCTTGCCGGTAATCTGTCCCTTTGCGGGTCGGTGCTGCTCAAGGAGCTACACATTGTAACATCGTTGCTATTGCATTATCTTGAACGCGGATCCCGGTGGCGCAAACTGCTCTGACTCCTCCTCCTCCATAACAACGTCGTATGCGCCTAGTCTATTGCATGGTGAAGCTGGAAAACAGCGCAGCCACGGCCCCGGGCTCGTCATCATACGCCTTATTCACCATTCGGTTATTGTCCTCCGAGCTCTCCTCCAGCAAGCTCTAAGGCAGTCCAAACTCTATCTGTTGCGCACGCCAGGCCTACCAGTTGTTCTCATGGTTTGCCATCTCGTGCATCTGCTCTGACAGAGCTGCTTCGACGTCTCGCTGCCGCTAGCCGTCATTACGTGGGGGTGTCGTGGAAGGAGGAGGAAATAAAGTAGAGGTGCACCAAAGATCATTGACAAAGGAGAAGTGGAGGTGGTGCGCTTTGAGCAATGCACGACCACATTTATATAGTGAGTGATGGTTAGGCACACCGGTGGTATTAATGCGAGCATCTGGAGTTTCTCAGCCACCGCGCTTGTTCAATGCCAGGCACGCGGATGGACGAGCAGCAGACTTCAATGCAGTAGGAAGTTGTCCTGGAGAGCTCTGAGACGACATTGATCTTGGCACGAAGAGTGAACGAGTAGACGCGGCGCAGGCGACGCTCTTGGACGGCATGCCCTTTAGTGCCCAACATGTTGCAAAGCGGTCGCGTCCGCTCTGGACCAGCAAGAATGCGACGGCTCTTCCCGGAAGGACGGTTGGAGTGGTCACATGGTAGAGGTTTTGAGTAGGACAACTTGTCGGACACGTGTGTGTTGGAGGTCCGAACTTCCAAACTCCTCGAAAGTTTGGTGTTGGTTTGCAAGAATTCGAACATGGGGACCCATCCACGGACGTTTGCGACACCGTGTTGGATGAAAAAAATGTCCAAACACGTCGGTCCAGACGTTTGTGTGTGCTATAGGGCATTGTGTTGGGCAGCAATTGCGTGGGTTGCCGTCATGTTCCCTCTAGCCCAGATGTATTTCAATGACATTGGTCGTTTCTTCACATTATAGCACATGACACCTTTAAAACTCTAAATATCTGGAGATGCCAAATGAAAATAGCTCGAAGATGCCAGAAAATGGGATGGGCCATTTCTGTTGTGAAGGAGCAGCTTGCTCAGAAGTAAAGCAAGCCTTGGAAAGGAGCTTTGATGAAATGTCAAAGGTCCATCTTAGAGGTACATAACCAAATGAGCTCAAACATACTATGTCGGGGATGTGTAGCGACATATGCCAGGGGGTGGCTAACCATGGAGATGGTCAAGAGTACGTCGCCGGGCTCTAGAAGTGGGAGTGAGCGAGATCGCATACGCCTGCGAATCTTACCCAGGTTCGGGGCTCTCCGTGGAGATAACACCCCTAGTCCTGCTCTGCGGGGTCTCCGCATGATGACTATGATCAATAGAGTAGCTACAAGTTGCTCCTTGAGCTGTTTGGCTAGAGGAGGAAGAAGAACAAGGCTAGCCCTACTCCTCTCTCTCTCTCTATGTGTATCTGTGTAATCCCTAAGGTTCTGAACCCTTTTGCATGGGGAAGCCTGGGAGGTTTATATAGGCTTACCTCCCAGGGGTACAATGGTAATCAATCCGGGTGTAGGACCCGGCTATCAGTGTCTCTGGACGCCGGCTTCTCCGCCGGCTGCTGGGGCCCGCCGCTTGGTGGGTCCCGCCGGCTGTTGTGTACTCGGCCGACAGGCCGCGCCTGCTGCTGGCAGGTCTGGTTGATTGCTTTGTACTATAGCCTTGCTACTGATGATGGATGCTTTGTCGGGGGGAGCATAGCTATAGTCCCACCTCCTGGCAGGCGTTCACTGTAGCCACACCCCATCTCTTCTGATTAATGGAGCACATACTTTGAGGGGGAGGGGGCCGCCTGCTAGGAGGCGGCCCGCCCCAATTGCCGCCTGCTCGGGATACGCAGCCTTCAGGGGCTCACCGACAGGTAGGGCCCGCCGCCTGTGGGCCATACCGACTGGCCGTCATGGGAGCGTAGCTCCCTACATAGTAGGTGATGTCACGGGTAGCATGGCTACAATGCCCCGCCGGGTGAGAGGGACGTCCGCTTGGTACGGCCACACTGTAGCCGCGCTCAGCCCTAGATTCAGGGGTGGCAGATCGCACTGTAGCCACACCCCATCCTTTCACAGTTATGTGAGTGCAAACTTTAGGGGCACGAGGGGCCGCCTGCTAGGAGCCGGCTTCCTCGTAGCCACCTTCTGGCGTTCTGCCGCCTCAAGCAGCCGGCCTCCTAGACTAGCCGGCCCAAGAAGCCGGCCATTCGTCCAGGAGGTGTGAGGGGCGCAACTAGTCCCGATGTCTTGAAGTGTCATAGGGGGCCAACGAGGCTACCCGTGATCATTTACTCTGACATACTAGGCCTATATTAGAATGATGAGCTAAGGCAAAATGTGATAAGATCAGAAGTGCATGATACATTAACTCGAAGGTGCCGGAGCTAATAGGGGCGTGCTTGAATGGATAAAAAGCTCAGAGGTACTAGAAAAAAGAGCTCAACATTCTGAACTGAACTTTGGCACGCTGGGTTTTCTTAGCTAGAAAACTCTCTCCTTGCTAGCTTGATAGTACCCGATAGAAACGTTCAAAGGTATACATACATTTGAAAAGTGGATAAAATAGACTTTCCTAAAAATATTTAGGATTTTTGTTTGGGATCTTGAAAAGTAGTCCATCCCAAGTATTATGCTTATGCCCTTATCATAGTACTACTGTCCATACACTCAATGTGAATCTGTCAAGAGCCTGGAAATTATGAACAATGACCCTTGGGATGCTACCACTTGATAAGATAAAAAGTAGGTGTTACCGTCTATGCTTCCACTTCAATAAATGGACTAATTCCGAAATTAAACTTGATGACAGCATTAGGGCCTCTCTGGTTCACGGGATTCTCAAAATAAAGGAATATGAAAACATAGAGCGTCGTGAGCTTGTGCCCTTTGAATCCTGTAGGATTAAAAAACTACTTGAGTTTGGATCAAACTATTTTTGATTGCATATAAATAACAACCTAATTTTACAAAAATGTTTGAGTGGATGGAAATTATCCTAAAAAAATAGGGTGAAATTGAATCATAAGGAAAAATTCTAAAGGAGTTCAATCTTGCGAATCAAATGGCCAAATTAGAAAAAAATCATAAGGATCCAAATCCTTCAAATATAGTACTTCCTTCATATCCATATTAATTGTCCTTTATTTAATACAAAGTTGTACTAAATCAATAACAATTAATATGGAGCGGATGGAGTATTAATTCATCTGAACCAATTTTTTCATTAGATCTAAATATGGATCAGTTTCTATTACGAGATAACAAAACAAAAACAAAAGTGAAACAACATCATGGTGCAAATAAAAAATAAAAAAGGCTTAGGGACTAAAAGACTTAGGTTCCAGATGTGGAGTACAGATCACTACCCTGTTGTCGCATGCATCGCTAGCAACAAAACACAGTGGAAAGACAAATAAGCTAGTAGTATACATTACAAAGGAGCGGATCTCCACCATCACTCAAGCATTCATCATCATCGACAAGGCAATGACCCATTTGTGTCAAATGATTCATTGCCTTGTCCTAAACAATTCAAACTCATATGGGGCCTAAATGCAGTGCCACATTAAGATATCTTGTTTGGGCCGAAGGTTACCCTAGAGACTTGGACACCAATCCTCACTCGTTGCAAGTCCAACCATCAATGACTATGACGTCAAGAAGAACCCATCTATGGGGAGTTCTCCTTTAATATTCTCTTGGTCATAACTCTTGATAGATTATAGGTCTCAAGAGTCCTTCTGCAGAACATCCAGCCACCCCTCACAACCTTAAACACCAGATGCAAGCAACAAGTATTGGAAATATCTCGCTGCCCATAACTTATGGTTTAGGAAGTAACTTTTGGGCATACACTTTTTAACATCATCGACACCCAAGTAACATATGACATGACCCTGAGACAAAGAGCACTATCAAGTTGCTTGGTTGTAGTGCACCTTCCTTACTTGTGCCTCAAGATGCAAGGGCCAAAGTGCAAAATTTCCATAAGGGGAAGCATTGTACAAGCACGCCAGGGAGCGCCTAGATGACGCTATGGTGTCCCTCTACACCCTCAAGAGTGACCTCACACTACTCGAGGTTTGTAAGATTAAGACACTAAGTGCCCACCTCCCGACTCATGACAAGTTGAGTGGGCCAACCATGTGTAAAGGTTGGCAAGGGAGACCGAAAACAATAAATGATGTGTTTCCATGATCCCAATTCGGTTTGTCATGTCTTGCCTTATTCCTTGCCCTATAATAGTTCAAGGGGGTCTGGTGCCGTCAGATGACTTGCTTGGGGGTTATCCTCACTTATTTCTAACCAATTTTCAAGTATTTCACTTGCCTTAATCTTGACTCGGAGAGAAATTCAAGACCATTGGGGCAGCCCATCATAACTAGCTCTAGCGCAAATGGTTAATTAGGAGAGCAGGTACGAAGACTCGCATCCCTGCAAGATAAGACCCATGGTTGCTCCCTTGGGCTCAGGGGTATGGGTGTGGTTGTGGGTGAAGCGCAATCCATCAAGGCGGGCGATGCAACAGTCTAAAGGGAGAAGGCTTCTCATATTCACGAAAACTTCCTCCCATAATTGATCTTTGAAACACTTTATTTATGCTAGCAAAAGAACCAATGAGTCAATGGGAGAAAAAATACCATGCTCCCCTAACTCAATAACCATGAGTTAAGACCCTTGATGTGGCATGGATCCTTGCGATATGTTGCTTGAATTAGATAAGCTAGACTTCGTAGCATGGAACTTGTGCAAAAACAGGAGATTCTAAGTGAGATCGGCATACTTTGCAGAGTGTCATAGCCAATATGGACATAAAGTATCAGGAGAAAATACAGTCGGACGCTCATGCAATTCACCAATATAGGGGATAATCTGAAGTTTAAGTTGTCTTGCCAAGGTTTAAATTTTCCTCTAGCGAACTTTGTGAGGATCGCTACCATGTCGGGTGACTTTGGCTAACAAACATATAAAAGCCAGTGGGATATGTCCTACGTGCGGTGTAGGAGCGGAGGATACCAAGCACCTGTTATTCACTTGTGCAAAAGCTAGATAGGTATGGCAGCTACTGGGTTTGGACTTTGTTATTGATAAAGCATGCGATGTGGATCATGCGAGAGAAGTTGTGCTAGAATATTTATTGCTACAACCAGCTGAAGAATAGGTAGTCCACGGTCTGGGAAATTCAATGGAAGCAATTGCTATTGGTTCCTGGTATTTATGGTGGGAGAGGATAAAGTTAGTGCATAATGAAAAGGTCCAGGAGCCTACGTTCATAGCAATGGCAATCAGAGCTTTGGTTGCTAACTATACTATGACGAGTGATGCAAAGCCGGCGATCAAGCAACATGGCTGGGAAAGACCAATGTGTAACTATGTGAAACTAAACGTGGATGAGGCTTTTGACCCGGACTAACTCAGGGGCTCGTATGGTGTTGTCATCAGAGACTTGAATGGCAGATTCGTCGCGGTAGGAAATGGGGAAATCGATCAGCGCGGAGATGCGCTTATGGTCGAGGCACTCGTCTTACGGTTTGGTCTCAGTTTGGCAACTACAGTCGGGTGTAACCTCATAGAAATGAACTCTGGCAACATCGAGGTGATAGAGACGATGAAAAATGGAGGTCATTCTTTCGGTCTATCAGCGGCAGTTTTTGATGATATATATCACCTTTGCGTGTGATTTCCCGCATATTATTTTTTGTGCATACTCCTAATTATGCTTCCCATGATTTAGCCAAACTAACTAGAAGTAAGGTGTGTGCTGGGCGGATTGATGATCCACCCGTAAAGATTGTTGATCCTCTTGTAAAAGATAATATGGTGATCACCTTGCAATAAAGATTTCTTTGATGTCTAAAAAACCATGAGTCAATACTCTGATTGGTCCATGTCCTTTCTTTCCACGCACGGCATCCCATCTGTGTTGTCATGTATCCCCCTTTCCACCCGCGCTGACGGTGGCCTAAGATCTCACACAATCACAATGCGTTTGAATGTTGTCAATCCTAAGGTGTCTCTCTCGTGACATAAGATGAGAAATCTACTTTTTTCTGTTAGGTTTTGGCGAGGCATGCATGCATGGTTATAGATGGTTTTTTCCTCTCCAATCTTGATTTTGCTAAGGTGTTCAGTTCCAATATGGATCAGTACTAGTATGAAAGAAAAATGGATCATGCGCTATTGATTAAATTGCACCCAAAATAGCATTTTTAACATGTAAAATAACATCGTATTAAAATTATACACATTTTTCTGATCAAATTCCATATATGACAAGTTAAATTTGGAATCAGAGTTTAAAAGACATAGATATTTTCAAAAGCATTTAATATGTATTGCAGTTGATTAACCTAATTATCATAGGGTTTCCAGCAAAAACGAAATATAACTTAAAACTAACCTACGGGTTTATTGCCAGAAACGCCTGGTAGTTTCTGTAAAAGTGAAAATTGAAATTAAAACTAGACCACATGATTATCAGAAAAAATCTGAAGGTTTTCTGTGACGAACCAAGATAAATTTATTTATTATGGTGTCTCTACTACCTAAAAGGCCATTTCCCGTCTTACGTCCCCGGATTGTCCGACTCTCCCACGCTCGATCTCCCTCCCACGTCAGGTTTTTTTCCTCCGGTTTATTCCAATCGATATTTTTTCCCACGAACCAATTATGTTACAGTAACCCCACAAGGCGCACGTCCCCATCTCTCCCGAAAATCCCTCTCCTAACCATAACCCCTAGCACCCGCGCCGCCGGTCCTCCCTTACCGCCACGCTGCTGATGGTTCATCCCAAACCCTCCGCCGTCACCAACACTCTAGCCCACGCCGCCAACTACAGCTTTCACCACCATGGACGTCATGTTTGTTGGCCGTCGCCACAACCGTTTAGCAGCATGCTGCGGCCGCAGCCATCTACCAGAAGGTCACTGCCGCTCCAAAGGGCACCGCCTCCCTGTGGCCGTCGCGACAACCATCTCGTACTCTCTTGCGTCGCTGCAGGTCGCCGCCTTTTGCAAGCCGAGAGTGAAACTGACGAGGAGCAGCGGCCGGCACGTCGTCTATTAATTGCTTGAGAGGTGAGGCTTAGGCTGGTCATAGTGGGAAGTAACTTATACTAGTGTCATACATATAACACTAGTCTAAGTTACTACCTTCATAGTGTAAAGTAACACACTAGTAGTGTCATAGATGAATTTATTTATTAGCTAATAGATTCGTTTTGTCTTGGGAAGCGCTATGTTACAGTAACATATATGTTACCATAAGCACCTCTTTCCTCATTAAATACTTTCCAAATAAGCAAAATTATCTTGGGATGTGTTAAATTACTATCTAAGTTATCTAAGTTATACTGAACAAGCTGGGCCGAACGTGCTGTCGTTTTGGATCATATAGAAGTTTGGTATTTCTCTCGGTGTGTTGGTAGATGGAACAATGCAGTAGTGTGGAAGAGGCGGAAGAGACTGTATACATAGGTCCCATTGGCCTGGAGATGTCAGCATATCTGGCCAAGCAGTCCACAGATGGCTCGTCGTTCAAGTGGCAGAAGCCCAATCTGGCCATGAGAACACGTTGCGCGCGTTGCACATAGGATGATGGCAGTCCCTTGGTAACTTTAGCAATTTTTGCACTTCGCCGCAGCTGATCTTCCGGGGTGGAGATGCGCGCACGCTTCACACGCTGGATAGTGGGAAGTGGAAGGAGAGGATCTGATTTTTTAGGAGGGAAAGTAGCGGCTGAGACAGCTCGGTGCATCCCCGTTGCACCCCAAATAAAAACATAGCAAAACTTTCAAAAAAAAGTTGAAACTTCGTGGGAATGATTACGAACAATTTTTTTTATACAGAGCTCCTCGGATGTCATTTAACCACCAAACGTTCCAAGCACCTATAATATTTGTTCATAATCATTCCCATAAAATTTCAAAGTTTTTCGAGATTTTTGCTATGCTTTTGGGGGTGTAGTGGGGTGCACCGAGTTGGGGTGTAGAAAAATCACTCTTGCAAATAAGCAATAATTTTGATTTAGAGGTACAGTCGCCGGCTGCTCATGAGGACTTGAGGTTGCTCTTGAACTTAGTCTCATCAGGGTTTTAGTAGGGGAGGGGGGAGAGAGAGAGATCGCTGCAGGAGAGAGAGGGAGTGAGAGAACATAAAAAGCAATTTGATTGAGACAATGCAACGGGAGAGAGGAGGGAGGGAGAGGGCGAGAAAAGGGGTCACAATTTGATCTTGACATAACAATAGGAGAGGGAGAGAACATAGAATGCAATTTGATAGTGAGATTGCAACGGGAAGGAGAGGGGGAGAGACTACAGTTTCATCGTGACAGCAGGAAAGAGAGGGATGGGGCATGGGGGGGGGGGGAGTTTGATGTGACGTATCCGAAAATTATAGGTACACCTTACTAAGACCAATATAAAGTGAAATATAACACAACTAAATGTATAATTACAAAAAAAACACAACTAAATGTATGAGTTAATAATATTCAAAGTATATGTTGGTTGTGTGGGGTTAGGCAGCCGGATGCATCACTGATAGGGGTGGCGAGCTTGGATTGGGAAGCTTGCTTTAACAGTAAAAAAGCATACAGTACATGGTGTGCGTGTGGATTCTGAGGTATATGTTAGACATGATTAATATGGAATCATCAAAATATCAGAATAAATATATCCCGTTGCAACGCACGGGCAATTAGCTAGTAGTAGATAAAAATAGATTTCAGATAAATACTCCTGTGTGCAAAACTCGTGCTAAAATTCCTAGGCAGGAGATAATACCTTCGTCATCCATGGACGAAACCCTCGCCTAGATCTAGAAGGAGACCGGCACATGCTATGTGGAAGGAAGACCGAGATCCAGGTTGTGGACGAAGGTACGAGCGGCATTCCATTGCGCGGCTACACGAGCCAGAAAGTCAAGGTTGCTCCAGCATGAGCCACAACCAAGTGTGAAGAGGTCAGCACTCAGCAGGCCACCAACCCAAGCCCGGCCGCGTATGACCAGGTAGTACTACTACTGGCTTTTGTTCAAACGCGCATGACTACTCAACCCCCAAATCCAATATCCAAATGCCACTCCACCAACCCATCTCGCTGGGCGCTTGGTTGTATATAAAAGCGCACGGCAGCACAAGCACAGCAGCAACCCCAGCCCCCGCTAAGCATCAGCCTTCTACCTCCTCTGCTTTGCATTCCTCCTTCCAGTTCCAACCGCAATCAATGGCTGCCATGAAGATCACCCTCCTTGCCGTGGCCGCAATCTCGGCACTCTTACTAGGCACCGCATCGGCGGCGACCTACGGTGTCGGCGAGCCGGGCGGTTCGTGGACCCTCAACACCGACTACAGCAACTGGGTGTCCAACAAGAAGTTCCACCCGGGTGATGAGATCGTCTTCAAGTACTCGACCCCGGCGCACGACGTGGTCGAGGTGAGCAAGGCCGGCTACGACTCCTGCAGCACCGACGGCGCCATCAACACCTTAACCTCCGGCAACGACGTCATCTCCCTCAACGCCACAGGCACTCGGTACTTCATCTGTGGCGTCCCTAGCCATTGCAGCCCCACCGCCGCTGCCAGCATGAAGGTCACCATCGAAGTGGTGCCGGGTGCCTCCTCGCCATCGTCACCCATGCCGGCCGCGGGTCCCGGCGCGACCAACCCGCCGCCGCCCTCCTCTACCGCAACCTCCGTCGGGGCCGCAGCAGGATTTGGCCTCGTCGCCCTACTGGCGGCCGGTCTCATGGCTTAAAAAGTTAGAATGCATATTTCAGCTGCATGCCGCACGCACATATCAGCTTACATATTGTTTGACTGGCTATTACAAGGAATATATACATGTATTATTGCTTAGAGCGAAGATGTGAGAACTACTACTTTCTATCTCTCACGTTTGTATGTAATCTATTATCCTTTAGGCATTTCATTTTCGTATTGATTTTGGAGGTTAAATTAGTAAAGGTGCACCAGTACATGCCTAGCAATAGCAACATCATTCAGTCTTGTATACATCAATCATCGTCGCGGAATAATAGGCACGCGTTGGAAAGAGGAGAAGCCGCCTCCCGGACTTTTTAACATTGAAACTTGCGATAAGAACAGAAAAGGCAGTAAGATCAGATTTGTCATGAAAATATTAGTGCACAGATAATATAGGTAAATCAAATTAGTTGTCGAAACGTTAGTCGTACCAACAAACTTGGAGAATGCCGCAAAAAAACTTGGAGAAGGTGCACGAAAGGTAAAAGCATCTCCAACCGCACCCCAAACCCCCCCCCCCCCCCCCCAAAAACGGCAAACCCAGTCGCCCCCCCCCCCCCCCCCCGGGACGCCGAATTCCACCGGTTTAGCCCGGCGATCCAGGCTGAACCCAGCGCACGGGGGAGGGGGGGACTGGGGGTTCCGGCGGAAGGAAAAGTGGCGCGTGGGACACCACTGTCAGGCGAGAAACGGCTTTACCCCACCCAGATTCCACCCGCGCGCCGCAGAACACCACTTCCCCTTTCCCCGCCATGCCGATCCCGAGGCCGCCCACTCGCCGACAGTCGCTGCTCCGCCGCTAGAAAGGTCGTTTCCCCACCGGAAAGAGGGAGTTTCACCACTACAGCCTCCGTCCCGCTCCTGGCGAGCTTTCCAGGGCTCTGACGATGCAGGCGGGGATACCAGCGGCTGCCCACCCATCACGCCCGTCAGGTATTCAGCGATTTGCCTGTTCGGCAATGGACTCCGACGAGGAGGAGGCGTTCGTGACTCTGATGGAGGACGAAGCTGAGGCCGACACCGACGACGAATAGCACCTCATGATCCTCGCCGCTCTGGTTGGCCTGTTCGCCAACAATGCCACCTCGCCGCAAGAGCAAGCCGAGGCATCGAATGAAGGGCTACTGCTTGCTCTACGCCGATTACTTCACTAACGCTCTACTGCAGGGCAAGAAAGTGTTTCGGCGCCGTTATCGGATGAGCCGGAAGCTCTTCCTCGGGATTGTGAATGCCATCTGGGAGTTTGACAACTATTTCATTTGCAAGAAGGATTGCACCGACACAGTAGGATTCTCCTCACTCCAGAAGTGCACGGCTGCTATGAGGATGCTTGCATATGGAGCTCCCGGTGATATCCAGGAAGACTATGGACACATGGTCGAGTCCACCACCATTGATTGTTTGTACAAGTTCTGCGGGGCAGTGGTGGCGGTGTTTGGACCACAATACTTGCGATCACCCAATGTTGAAGACACTGCTTGGATCCTAGCACAAAATGCAGCAAGAGGATTTCCTGGGATGCTTGGAAGCATCGACTGCATGCATTGGGCATGGAAAAACTGTCCATTTACTTGGTAGGGCATGTACAAAGACATGAAAGGAGCTTGCAGTGTGGTACTTGAGGAAATGGCCACACAGGACCTCTGGATTTGGCACTCCTTTGGTATGACAGGAACTCACAATGATATCAACGTACTACAATGCTCGAATGTCTTTGTCAAGCTTGTTGAAGGTCATGCTCCTCCGATGAACTTCGAGGTCAATGAGCGCCACTACATCAAGGGATACTACCTAACAGATGGCATCTATCTGAGATGGTCCATTGTGAAGACTATCTCAAACCCTGTGCCAAGAGGCAGGAACTCCTATTTTGCCAAGTGTCAGGAGGCTTGCTAGAAGGATGTCGAGCGGGTATTTGATATGATCCAATCTCGATTTGCTATTGTCCGATACCCTGCTCTGACCTGGTCGAAATCTCAAATGTGGGAGGTGATCAACTGTTGTGTCATCTTGCACAACATGATCATTGAGAGCGAGCAGCAAGCCCCAGTGTTTGACACTGAACCATATTTCGGTCAGGGTCCTCTTGCAACTGTTGATCACTAGGTACCTGCATCATGGGTTGCCTTCCTCAATATGCGTCAGGAGATCCGAAACCCACATGTGCATCGAGAACTGCAGCACGATCTGATGGAGCACCTATGGAGGCTCAAGGGCAACGCCTAGTTCGATATGTTTGAATTATGAGTTTGCTTCGTTGAACTATTTGATTTGTATTGATTTCTACGATGATGAACTATGGCCAACACCCATGCTTTTGTGCCCTCAGCCTTCTTGGGCATGATGTAGATGGAGAACACCAGCGTCAACGAGGCCGTGTCAGGCAGAGCGAGGACGGCCTGTTCCCGCCGGACCTGGGGACGAAGAACCCGACGCGCGCAGCCGAAGAAGCATGGAGTCATGCTGGAGCTTGGGGGTGAAGTAGGCGCCCACGACAGGAGGCCGCCGTCCGGGCTGACGACCCTGTCGCCATGCCGGTGCAGCGTACTAACTGCTGAGGCGGCAAGCAACAAACAAGCACGAAGGAGACCTCAACGGTAGGGCCAGTGCTGGTCGAAGTCACGGCATTGGCAGCGTATTTGCAACTGAAGATGTATGCCGTGTCAAAGAACACCGAGCTGTTGGTGCGGCCCCATGGGTCTGATGGAACCGCTGGTTGGTTACGAATCCGCAACCATGCGAGTAGGGTCCGGATCAAAGTCCCACAGTACCCTCTCAAACTTGCAAAAATACAAAGACACCCATTTCCCCAGAAACATGTAGTAACATAGTATAAGTTGCAGTCTAAGAATACCAACCGTGTCGTAGTCTGAGCTCAACTGCCGTAAACATAACAAATAACAATCAAAACAATGTTGCCAAGTAGTAACAAGAACCTAGGACATGAATCAATATAGGGTGAACCCAAAGAACTGCCCAACTAAAAGAGCTAACCCCAAGCATACAGCTACAAGGGAAGCAGCCCAGGTCAGCTTCTCCGTTATCTTAGGTATCCTATCCTTTAGAGCCTCACTACAAGAACCTACAAAAGCAGTGTAGCTACCCATCGAAAATACAGTCCCGACCAAGAACATACCGAGGTAGGCCGCGCCGGCAAAGCGTGACGGCAGAGCAAGAGCGGGCAAGACCATCAGCAGCGCATCTGGCTGGAGGCCATGGATGACTCCGGTGGCAAATGTTGTGAAGCCAACTTTCTTCTTCCTGGGAGCAACAGCAGGGGCCTGTTGCAAGGGCTCACTGCCATTCATGTCTACACCCTCCAGAATTAGCCCCGACTCTTGAACCTCTGAAGCTTCCCGGATGCCCGTCGCGCCTATCATAAGAAGGGTCAGACCTACAACTCTTGTTCCCCATATACGGAGAACCTCAATGTGCAAACGATCCTTGAGTAGCAAGAAGAGCAGGCCAAAAATTATTTGTCCAGCATCATGACCACAGCCCCAAAGGGCACCGACTAGTCCACTCTCCAGTCTTGATCTCCCAATTGATAGTGGTGCCAATGCGACAAGATGGTCAGGCCCGGATAAGGTATGTAAGCAGCCCGCGAAGAAACCAGCCCAGCCGCTGCTCAATAACTCTGCTGAGAGGAGTCCACCAGATTTGATTACTGGTTGCGCCGATGCATAGGCAGGATGGGGAATGCTAGAGTGCAAGGCACTTGCAGTAAGTGTCATAAGCAGGACAAGGGCAGCAGTAGAAGCCTGTGGAACAGAAAATATCGGTTAAATCAGAAAACAAGTGCCAAAGAATCACCAAGAAAATTAATAAGAATGGCATAAGCTGTTATGGAATAGATGCCACAGTTTTCATGCATAAACACAACAAAATAGAGCAGAAAGCAAGAAGATCGTAATAGTTAATTAATTTCAGATGATGAAGCGTGTATTCAGATTTAGGGCCACAAAATCATACAGTACGACAAAATACTATACCATAACTTACGTAGAATCTCAAATCTGCACATAAGCCCTGGCCCACTTCATATATGAATGCTTCATACTTCCATTCTAAAATTAAAATTTGTTTCATCTAGCAATAGTCAAGACCATGTGCGATTCTGTACCTTAAGGTCTTAAGGTAAAATATTACTGTGTTTTCTTTTCATGGGCATAAAAAAGAGATTCTTAGTACCAAAGTGCATGCTAGTGCCAAGAAACAGTTATTAATTGACTAGAAATGGTTGAAGGCCATAATTGTCGAAAGGTCGCCTGAAGTTGATGAGATGATGATATGCCATAATGTACTCATTATTTACAAGTTTATTCATCGTTGTTGTGGTAACAGGCTTGATCTCTACTAAGAAACACTTTGTTTTAGATGGCTATCTTACATTTTGAGTTGTCTTAGGGTGAGCAGGCTTTTTGGGCGAGTATGGTACCTGTGGAAACTACTAGATTCTATGTACAGTTGTACACTGCCTTGATTTTATTAATATGTTTCAGAAAAACTCGCAACTATCATCCTAAAAACTTGCAAAGTAACTAGTTCACATGATTAAGGGTTTAATGTCTTCAGAAAATAAATTGCCAAGAGAACATTCATAGTGAATTTTGAATATAATAACTAAAGCTAACATCGGTTAACAACTGTCCAAGATATTCAGTGGGACTAATCATTCTAAGCAGATGTGCCGTTTTAGAAGCTTACTAGCTTAGTATTTGCAACATCATGGTTCACAGGTTCGGTGAAGTGCTGCAACACTGTCCTTATAATAATAAGCTGCAGTTCACATGATTCTAGAAGAAAATTCTTGTTGTGTCGTGTCATATACATGTTTCACAGATATGACTCTAGTTGTTATTTCATTTCTTTCAGACGCATCACCTTTAACACAATTCACATTAAAATCCACAAGACATTTCCTCCGGTTTAACACAACTAAGATTGTTTCCTGTGCAATGCCTCTGTCTTCCTAGGTGTAAACTGCAAATTAAAGGCCAGCTGACACATCATGTTTTCAACTAAAGAGGCCAAGCGACAACACGAAGAGAATTTCAACTTGTCACCGAGCACACAGTTTCGTTTCCTCCTCCATCTATATAGGATCTAAATATATAATCGAACCTAGACAGAAATAAGCTTGTGTGGAAGAAGCCAGGCCAAGACGGCAAGCTATTCCATGGAAAAGGGGAGATTGCCATCTCCTCCGCATGCGCATTAAATACTCCAAGCTGTCAGGATCTGAGGAGTAGAATTCCGGCAATTTCGTGGCTATTTCTTGTAGAATTTTCGTGTATAGGCCACTAGTTAGGACTAAATTCCGCTACAGCGGAGCTGGGGAACCATCTTAGCAATCCTGTAACCCCGAGAACTGAATATCTCTATCTGGATAAGAGAACAGAAATTTGAAATTTCTTCTCACCTTGGGGAGCAGGCTCCCGAGCAGCTTCCACGGAGGCCCAGCTGCCGCCGCCGCAGCCACCTCCTCCACGGGCGCCGGGGCCGAAGCACCGTCATGCCGCGCCGCAGCGGCGACCGCGGCACCTAGGCGCGGCGGCTGCGCGCACAGCCGGGTCCACGGCGCGGCGCTCCCAGCACCCGCGGAGGCGGAGGCGGCGCGGCGGGTGGTGAGGAAGGGGGATCTGCCGGGCAGGTGGATCCGGGGCTGGGCCGGGGAGACCGCCGTCCTGGAGATGAGCCGCTCCATGGCGCCGTGGGGAGGGAGAGGAGGAGCAGAGGAGAGTCCAAGGGGGTGGAGAGAGATCGTGCCTGCCAACTTTCGGGACGGGGAGGTTGGGGCCTGCGTGCGGAAGTACGGGCTGGTTGGTTGGTTGCTCGCAGCGCAGCGCAGCACGGCACGGCACGGCGAGGCGGCTGCGTCGCCTTAGAGTGTGCACGGGGTGGTTGGGGGCGGGCTGGGTCGCGGGGAGGGGAGGTGGTGGTGGTGGTGGTGGTACGACGCGCACGTTCCCTCTTGTTAGTCGCCCGTGGCAAGCTTGCCACGATATGCCGTAGTGCTAGGGTTTTTTATGGGGGAAATGTCAAACATAATGGTCAAGATTTCCAGCCGGCTATCCTATCCTATTCATATCCTGCCTACTAAAACCATTTAGTAGTATTCAAACCAATAGTAATAACATGACATAAAAATTATACAATTGAAAATCTCTTTCGAATGTGGATTTGATGGCACGATTGTGGTGACACATATAACGTCCCAGCATCCGTCGGGATGCCCTGCGGAGGATCTTCTAGGTAACAGATCTGGAGCTGGCAAAGGACGAGGACGGGTCGGCTGGCTGGGATTGGGAGGGCTAGAGGTTTGGCGTTGTTCGATGCTGTGACTCGTCTTTGAATTATTAGGAGTAGTCTCCTTTTAATAACCACATGGGTTTGGTACTCGAAAAGAAAAAACCGTATGTTATATGTCATTTAAAGGCGGTCGTATCTTTCTTAGGTGAAAACCACCTCTGTTGGCCACCTCCAATACTCTTTGTTTTTTAACCGAAGCCCTTAGGGATCTATCATTAATTCAAAAGAAGAGAGTTTATTGGTTAATTGGTGAAAACGAGAGAAAACTCGCACAACGTACAACTACCTAGCACAAGGCCAAGAGAACTGTCTACCTATGGGCGAGGAAGCACGTGCAAGCATAGAACTCAACACAGGTCGCCGAGAGACCCCCGCATCAACTTTGCACACAACATCGTCTCATTACCTATCGCCCACGACCTGGTCACTCCGACTTCATTGTGACAAAATCTAAGCGAAGAACCATCGAAGAACAACATGCCGACCAGCCATCTCAAATGTGCACCACCACAACAACCAAGCAGCTCTGATTATGGTGAAGCAGTTGTCGTTGTTACGCGAGTTGTCCAACCACAAGTCTCTCTAGCATGCGCCAACTCCTAGAATGATACCCCCGAGGGGGAGCAATATGCACCACCACCACTATCGCTTTACCCCCCCCCCCCCAAGGCTATGAGGCTTTCCCCAGAGTTTCCAATGGCAAAAGAGCAAACACATCACCTCGATGACGCCTTCGAGAAGGAAGCGGGGCCCAAAGCATCGACAACGCATACCCCGACAACTGGCAAAGGCAAGGCCCCTCCTTGCCAGCAACGCCCTTCCCCGTGTTGGCCTCATATCCTTGTTGATCTAGTTAGGGAATCCACCCTTTCCCTCCCCCTCCTCCATCCTTAATGGCCTGACCACTGGTGTGACACCTGCCATCTAGTGTGCCCCCTGGTCTACGGGGAATATTTGGGTATTTTTAGAAGAAGAATTAGGGTTGGAAGTGCCACGAGGGCTCACAAGTTTAGTGGCGCGCCCTAGCTTGTGCTTGACTCGTGGCCCTTCTGGCCTCCTCCCAAAAGCTTGCAGGGTGTCTTGTGGTCCAAGAAAAAACATCAAAAAGTTCCGTTCTATTTGGACTCCGTTTGATATTGATTTTCTATAAAAGCAAAAATAAGGAAAAAACAACAACTAACACTTGGCACTAGGTTAATAGGTTAGTCCCAAAAAATAATATAAAATAGCATAATAATGCATATAAAACATTCAAGATAGATAATATAATAGCATGGAACAATAAAAAATTATAGAGACGTTGGAGACGTATCACCATCCAAATCACCATCCGATCCTCTGAACCCTCGTTGCTCGACGCTGTGATCCATGACGCATGCCCGGGAGCTTGAGGAGCATTTGGCCGTCAAGAGGCAAATCGTGGTCGTAGTAGCACATGCAGCTAAGGCTGCGGTGGCTGCCGTGCATGCCGGCCCACAGATCCCGGAGGAGCACTTGGCCATCGAGGCCACCATTAGCGCTTAACTCATGGACACCGTGATACGTCTCCAACGTATCTACAATTTTTGATTGTTCCATGATATTATATTATCTGTTTTGAATGTTTTATATGCATTTATATGTTATTTAATATTATTTTGGGGACTAACTTATTAACCCAGAGCTCAGTGTCAGTTTCTGTTTTTTTCCTTGTTTTTGAGTTTTACAGAAAGGGATATCAAACGGAGTCCAAACGAAATAAAACTTTATGATGATTTTTCTTGGACCAGAAGACATACTAGGACTTGGAGAGGAAGACAGAAGTGTCCCGAGGACTCCACAAGCCCTTAGGGCGCGCCCTAGGGGGTGCCCCGTGGCTTGTGGGCCCCACGGGACTCCTCTAACCCTAATCTTTGGCCTACAAATTCCCAAACATTCTCAAACGACCAGAAGCGTCCACCAAAATACTTTTCCACCGCCGTAACCTTCTGTACCCATGAGATCCCATCTTGGGGCCTTTTTCGGCACCCTGCCGGAGGGGGATTCGATCACGGAGGGTTTCTACATCAACTCTATTGCCCTTCCAATGAAGCGTGAGTAGTTTACCACAGACCTACGGGTCTATAGCTAGTAGCTAGATGGCTTCTTCTCTCTCTTTGATCCTCAATACCATGTTCTCCTCGATGTTCTTGGAGATCTATCCGATGTAATCTTCTTTTGCGGTTTGTTTGTTGAGACCTGATGAATTGTGGATTTATGATCAGTTTATCTATGAATATAATTTAATCTTCTCTGTAGGGGCCAACATGGTCCATGGCCACATGCAAGAAAGTGCCTCCTTATTACGCGAAAAAAATGATTGCACCTCCTGATAGTTGGGACCCACCGCTACATCTTCGCAGACAACAAAGTGCCTCCTTATTACGCGGGAAAAAAGTTTCCTCCACCTGATAGCTGAGCCCACACTACTGCAGGATGCTGCTAACGCGACACTATAATCAGAGACCCTTTGAGAAACTGTGTGCAACGCCATAATCGCAAACAGTGATGTATGAAAACTGTCAGAAATGTATAAAACGCTTGCGATGATGGATGCATCAAACACGGTTTAGGTTTTAGTTGCGTGTGCGATGAAGGGCATACGGTTCAGTTCAATTAACTGTTTGCGATGATGAGGAACAAAAGAAACGGGCAGCCAGATGAAGGAGTGTGCGATACACAGCATACAGTTCACTTGGATGAACTATTTGTGATTAGGCAACACAAAAGAAACAGGCAGCCAAATGAAGGTGTGTGCGATATACATCATACGGTTCACTCGGATGAACTGTTTGTGATTAGGCAACACAAAAGAAATGGTCAGCCAAATCAAGGTATGTGGGATATACGGCATCCGGTTCACTCGGATGAACTGTTTGCGTTGACACAAGAGTACATAAACGGTTCAACTTAACGAGACGTGTGTGTTGTGCGATGGGATTGAATGCGGTTCACTCGGCCCTTGTTGTCAGTGTGTGACCTCTGTGGCAACCGTTCACTCCCCAGGCGCCTCTTCATGTACCGTGGCAACCATCCACCGACTCTTCGTCTTTCCCTCTCGATCTGGAACTATTGTCGCACGCTAGCTCTTCCTCCCTCCTCCATTTGCCTTCACCCTTCCTTCTGCCATTGTTTGATCGTCTTCTCCATGGAGGGAACAAGCCGAAAACGACCCTGTTATTCTTGCCCCGATTTGAATGATGATGCGGTGGAGGAACTCATTGATCGGTGCGACGTCATCACCTCGGCTAGCATGGCAGGTTCGTCCAAGATCATTCTCGACTCAACTAATAACATCATTACAAGGAACCCAAGGGTCCAGGGGTGGTTTGATCTTCCCTATCTTCTTCGCCATGACCCTGCTGACTGGCGCGGGGACGAGGGAAGCCTCGCCTTGTGTAAATTGATGCCGCTTGATAATGATACATATGATGTTAAGATGCCATCGCTTGAGGGCAAGGCTTGGGCAGGCGCAAATGGAGATTGGGTTGTTTATATTGGGTACAACTGCGAGTGGTAACTTGTGAATGTGTACACTCGTCACCAGGTTCCACTTCGAAAAATCTCAAACGACTGCCCAGAGGTTGAGTACACCGGTATTCTACGTGAGTTCAAATACGACCATGCTGACTGTCATCTACAGAAGATAGCAATTTGTCGAGTTCCCAACCGCTCTTGGGGTTATAGGAATGCTTATGTTGTCGCTATCTTCAACAAGCTTGTTGCCGTCCTTCATGGTTCGACTTGATGGATATTGCTCAAAAATTAGTTTCTATACACGGATGAGTACTGTGATGCAATTCAATACGAGGGTCTTGTGTTTGCTGCCACCACTCATGACACTGTTTTTGCATGGAATCCTCATTATTTTGGTACGTTTGTCTTCCATCGTAATTATAATTGTTTCATCCACATGCATGCGGTTTAGCTAGTTTCCCTTTACTAATTAACCTTCTTGT